>NC_081186.1:31128791-31232050 GCF_029867415.1 Vicia villosa
GATAAAAATCATTGTGCAACTGTTTTTATCTTAAGAGTTTTTAAAGTCACACTTATTCAAACCCCCCCTTTCTAAGTGTTTTTCTATCCTTCAACATCAACCAGTAATTTCTTGTAATGTTTACAACCACTCGTGATCATCTATTATTGGTTATAGGGTTAATAGTCATTTGCCCCCCTGCAATAGTAGCGATATTCAGTTTACCCCCCTTTTAAAAAAAAAAAATTGTTTTACCCCCCTGTAATATTTGGGTACCCCCCTAAACGTGTAAAAACCAGGTAGTAAAATCAAAAAAAAATATTTTACAGGGGGTAATTTTCCCTCTTAGGGGGCAAAAGACTTACAATTTTAATATTATAGGGGGGCAGGACAAAAATTTTTTTTAAAAGGGGGGTAAACCGAATATCGCTACTATTGCAGGGGGGCAAATGACTATTAACCCTTGGTTATATTCATATAGTCATTGGTATATAATTTAGTGGTCAAGGAATTAAAACTGAATTTTAGTATCAAAAAGATTTACAGCTAAGGAATTAGGGTGAATTAATATTGAGAATTGATACTTAAGCATATTAACGAATCTTTCGTAAAATAGCGGTTATATAAATCACAAGGCGGTTCATACATCTACCCTAGCATATCTTCTCATACTTGCACCAAGTCAACAATCTAATGATTGCTTATTTTCATTATTGTCATTTTAAGTTAAACGAATCAATCAAAACAACACCATATGATCTTTTGTTCAATTGAATTCTAATTCTCACTTATATTGCCACAGCAGTCCTCGAGATCGATACTTGGATAATATCCACTTTAATAACTACATCGGTAGAAAATAGTACACTTGCTATTTTTCCGATCATGTACCCATACCCTCACATATTCTATCATGACGAGACTTAGGAACCCCTACAACATCCACTTCTGACAAATAGTTAGAACAAAACTCAATTGCTTCTTCTGCATTGTATCTCTTAATAATTGATGCTTCCGGACGGTGTGGGTTTTTGTTATACCCTTTTAGGTTCTTCATGTATCACTCTATTGGATACATCTACCGTAAAATAATTGGACCACATAATCTAATCTCCCTTACTAGATGAACAATCAAGTGAACCATAATGTCAAAAAATGAAGGAGGAAAATACATCTCTAATTGGCACAAGATAACTGCAGCCTCATTTTCCAATTAGTCCAACTTTAATGGATCAATGGCTTTACAATAAATTGCATTGAAAAATAAGCACAACCTAGTTATAGGCTTCCTAACATTGTTAGGCAATATCCCACGAATAGCCACTGGTAGTAGTTGTTGCATTAAGACATGACAATCATGAGATTTTAAGCAAACTAATTTGAGATCTTCAACTGATACAAGCCTCTTGACATTTGGTGAGTAACCATGTGGCACTTTGGTACTTTTTAAACACTTACAAAAACTTAGTTTCTCTTTTTTAGACAAAGTGTAGCACGCAGGAGGCAAATACGTCTTGTTTGCTATATATTGTGGAGTTAATCAAACCCAAATCCAGACAAGCATTAATACCATCTTTCGTCTTGCCTTGAATGTTGATAAGAGTTCCGATTACACTATCACATACATTTTTATCCACGTGCATCACATCAATACAATGTCTTACATCAATAATAGACCAATATGGAAGATCGTAGAAAACCAACGTCTTTTTCCATATATTTTCCATAATAGATCGCTTTTGGTACTTTTCAAAGACAACATTAATGCCCTGTTGTCGTTGATAAACTTCCTCTCCAGTTAAAGGCTTTGGAGAAACACCATGCTCTTGTTCCCCATCGAAAGCTTTCCGCAATCTACGATATAAATGATAATGATTTAGAAATTTTCGATGCCCGAGATAAACAGTCTTTCTTCCTTTTTCAAGTTGATGGTAACATGTGTCATTTTCACATATAGGAAACTCTTTATTCCCTTTAACTTTATACCCAGACAACTTGACATATGCCGGAAAATTGTTGATGGTGAAAAACAACATGGCATGCATATTGAACAATTCACCAGAATACGCATAAAATACATCCACCCCTTCCTCCCACAACACTCTTAAATCATCAATCAGTGGACTTAAATAAACTTCTATGTCATTTCCTGGTTATTTTGGGCCAGAAATCATCATCGATAACATAATATATTTATGCTTCATGCACAACCTAGGAGATAGGTTGTAAATCATCAGAAGAACAAGTCAAGAAGAATGGTTAGTACTTAGATTACCAACAGATTCATTCCATCAGTAGAAAGTCCAAGTCTAAGGTTTCTCGACTCTTTGCCAAAATTTGGAAACAAAGAATCTATTTTCTTCCATTGCAAAGAATCAGCTACATGGCGAATTTGTCCATAAAATTTCCTTTCTTCTACATACCATCTAAGATTCATTGTGTCATCTGCATTAATGGATAATCCCTTGAACCTTAAAATTATTGGTAGGTACCATACCACTTTCGCGGGAGGACCCTTCTTGACCACCTCATCATCACTAGATTCACCATCTTTCTTTTTGTAGCGTGATGCCTTGCACTTCGGAAAATGGTTATAGTTTACATACTCTTTTTTGTATAATATGCAATCATTAGGGCATGCATGTATCTTTTCATACTCCAAACCCATTAGACACAATATTTTCTTTGCCTTATAATAACGATTTGGAAGTGTGTTACCTTCTAGAAGCATTTGTGTCAACAATACAAGAAATTTAGTAAAACTTTTGTCAGTCCACCCGTTACTTGCCTTCAGATTAAACAATTTTAACACGACTGACAAACGTGTAAAATTTGTGAATCCTGGGTACAAAGGTTTATCCTTGTCATTGCATAAAGTATCATACGCGTGTGCCCTCTTAAACAAATCTTGTCCAATATCACGCATCATGTCTTCTAGATGATCATCCATTTCTACACTAACATTATCTCTTTGGGACACATTTGAATTTGCTACTACTTCACCGTGCCATATCCATTGTGTATAATTTTGACAAATCCCTACACAAATGAGATGATCCATGATTTCTTTCTTACTAAGTTTTGGTTCTTGATTTGCACAACGAACACATGGATTGAGAAAAAGTGCAGGATGACTTTTTTCAACATTACTTTTAGGAGTAGGAAGATTTTTTTAGGATTACTTTCAGCAAACTGTAGAAATTCCATCACTCCATGTTCATACTCAGCACTTAATCGATTAGCTCTCATCCAACTACGATCCATACCTATGTTTCGAAATTAATGCATACAAAATTAAATCATTATGACGCCTACAATTGACATTAAATATTTGTCCAAAAGACAGGTCGAGACATTATTTCTAATGAAATAATTTCATGTTTAGTTTTAGTACTCATCAACAATTAGAACAATTAAAATTATGAACATGCTATTTTAATATCAATCGGTAAGGATAGCTTAATTTTTTAAAGTTATGAACATGTTATTTTAATATCAGAATAGTTGCAATTAAGGTTATGAACGAAGTGAGTAATACAAGAAGAAATATTAAGTGTACCTTTTCATTAATATGAACTAGTCAGAGACCCGTGCTGTCGTCCGGCTGCATTATTTTTGGTGTAGTCTTTTTTGAAAGATACGAAAAAAGTGAAATAAAGAAGTTTGACCAAATTACATATATAAAATGGAAATTATTCATTTAAATTTTTTTTTTACTGATAAGATTGTAGTAGTAAGAAAATTAGGTTCTAAGTTAAATACACATATAAAGTCAATTGTTAATAAAAAATAGGTATTGTATTGACAATGAACCGTAATATATAGCATTTTAGTATTAACATCTCCAACAAACTTGTGTAATTACACGAAATACACGTATCGATGTCTAAAATTACACATATTCCAAATGTGAACAGAAATTATAATATACTTTATAATGACAGTAATACCTGCATAAATATACATTTAAGACAACGTGTGGTTATATGATGAATTGATGATCAAGAAATTACATTTGTTGTATGCACACTATCTCTAGCTTGCAACATATATGAATTCATCTACTAATTTCCAAAAATGATTTTGACACTTTCAGCTAACTAATTTCCAATCACATGAAATATTTCACATAGGCACAAAATGATTTTGACACTTTCAGCTAACTAATTTCCAAAAAAAAAAAACAGAATCACAAGAAGCATATTGAAAATATTGATAATTTAATATTTCACCAACTAATATCATGCAGAGTGGACATCATAACAGTTTTATTAAAATGTCATAATCATAACATCTACTTGAAATTAATCATAAAAATTGTACAGTAAATGATATGATTTGTTCATATTTGAATATACATTGTTGGAGATAAAAATATTATATTTAACCGTGATGACAAAATCAGAAACTGGTATTTTACAATTCATGACTGGCCATGATTTCATGGTAAGAGTGCAGGCTTAATAGAAAAATGTCAACACCAAGCATAATTCAACCTATGAAAAGCATTTCTTGATTAGACTATGGGGCATTCAAAACTAATTCGATGAGAAAGTTGATATTGCCCGCAATGACACTTGTCCTCTGTCCGTACTTTCTTGTAACAAGAGATGTCACCATGGATGAAACTAAAACAGAAATGTATAAAATAGAAGTAAATGCTGCAAGGACCTGATTGTTATACTTTCAAAAGTTGTTTTCGTGCATGTGCATAATAGTGAAGGTTGAAGAGAAGGAAATAGTACAGAACCTGTAATTCCAACATCATAAACCATAAACCGTACATAATACCGAAGTATTGTTTTTGAATTGAAAAGGAGGATTAGTGATATTGAAAAAACAGTAGACATCAATAAAACATGAAGATATAAGAAGCATACGATTCCTCTGATAAGGCTATGTTAACGAAAAGCCTTTTTGCCACCCCCTGCAGTTTGTGTCTTGACGATATCACAGGGAACCAAAGGAATGAACTTTAGTAAAAGAGATATGACAGATATATGGTAGATATTATGAGAAATAGTTAATCAAAAATTAGATTTGGTTCTCTAAAAATACCAAAAAATTTGAAGTCGAGGTCTCCAGTAGAGGAAGCATTTCTCAGTCAAGAATTCTTCTGATATTAAAGCATGTGGTTTATCAAATGTTGTAGTAAAATGTTCGATTTTTACTTAGAGCGCTACATGAATTTTACAAACTAAAAAGCATATAAAATGTATAGGATACTTACCGTCAAGAAAATGTAAGTCCAAAGGAAAAAGGAAGTTGAATAGTAAATGAAAATATTTTTCTTGTTTTGTGAAATGCTTTTCAATGCCTACTACAACTTCAAGAACTCCGGGAACTAAAGAAAGCCTATCAATTGGTTGTTATAGAAATTAATTAAGTGATGGTCTCTACTTCCAAGAGCTTGAGAATTAGCAACCCAAGTAAGCATACAGTAGTCTCTGATTATTTTATTTATTTTATTTTGAAGTAAATGATATTTTATTACCAACACAACAGTAATACAGTGGTGATTTATAGATCCACCCACAAGAGAAACAACCTAGAACATCAATTGGCCTATATAATTCCTAAATTTCATATAATTCCAACTTCTATAAACTATACAATCAATAATATTCCGTAAAAAATCAGTGTGACTATAATGATTAAAAACTATATCATTCCTTCTTGCCCAAATCCCATAGACAGATTCAGTGAAAGCCAATTTCAACAATTTAGCCCTAGTCCCTTTCTTGGATGTAGCTTTGAGTATCCACTTTAATTCCTCCTGCCACTTCAGAGGCTGATGATCATAATTCAACCAGTTCAATACCTTTTTCCAAATCTCTGCATTTGAATCACATTCAAAGAAACAATGGTCTCTACTTTCTTCAGTCCTGTTACAGATGCTACAAGTGCTATCATCTATCTATGGCATGAAAGTGACCTAGAATTATCATAATGTATAGTATTTTATAAAATCATAATATAAGTATAAGAATTCATAGGTTAAAAAATATCATACATGTCCCAACTATGACAAGAAGATTATTCATATATCCATTGTTGTTAACAAATCAATTTTCCATTCATTGTGAGCTCTAAACTTGATATGTAACAAAATAAAAATAATTCAATATTTCAATTGTTGTGTATATATTATTCATCAACACTCAATGAACTACAATTTGAAATTCAATGTCAATACTTACTATTCAATCAAAACACCAATTGTTGGTGTTACAACATACTTGAGAAATTCTGCCCTGTAAAAACATATTTCATTAACAAACTTTACTAAAATAGATAGGAAAGAAAGCAATAACTCAGCACCAATATAGAAGATCTCGAGGAAGATAACTTATGATTCAGAAGAAATTTACATACAAATGCTTGGTGTGAACCTGAATATGCTATAAGGGGTATGATCAACAACATCTACACATCAGATCAAATGCTTGTTGAAATCCCCGGTTTTCTCTTTATGCGTCAAAGGTGTTCACCATTTTCAAAATTTATGGCATTCCAACATACAACACAAACTTGTGAACATCATCAACACCAACCAGCCAGAAAGTAAATCAAAAGGCCTGCCCGCCGCATACAAATGAAGTAAATCAAATAAAAACTAATATGGCCTTCACCTCTCAAATGTTCCTTTCATAAACAACGTCTCGAAATTTCTATGTCTATCAACATCTAGTCTGATTGACTGCATAGAAAGTGAACATGAACATGACGTCTGAAAATTTCTTTAAATCATGTGTCATTTTTCAAAGTTACTAAAATGATAGATATTTAAAGCCACACTTACAGTCGGATCTGGAAGAAGGAAATGAACATGAACACGAAAAAATCAGTGAATCGCAACTTATTTCGTCGGAACACTACAAACAACAATAAACTCGTACAAACAACATTCAGTGACCAACATGTCGGTAAAAAACAAAGCATGTCACTGGGTTTTTCGAATCAAGACAAATATATATTACTATTATTACCTGAAAAACCTTATGCAAGAAAGAAGCTATGGAAATCAAAACCTAAAAAACCAAAACATTGTCATTGTTTTTCTTCAACGCCACATCAACAGAATCAGCAAATATTGCAAAAGTAATTGAAACGAAATAGTAAGAGAAAAGAAGAATGCATACCTAAGATCGTTTATAAATTTCAGATGCTTGTGAGAGTGAGAAGAAATTGTGATTTCCATATTGAAGGTTGGGAGAAGAAAATGACGGCGGCGGAGGTATGGTTTGAAGGAAAGAGAGAGAGAGTAGAAGAGGTAGGGTTTGAAGGAAAATATAGCAGAAGAGGTAGGGTTTGATGAGAGAGAAGGGAAAAAAGAAATGAGAGGAATCGCCCAATTGTATTTTTGAATTGAAGAAGAATTGAGGCTGCCAAGTGTCAACTGCTGATTGTAAATTGAAGGGTTATTTTGCTAATTACCAAATTATCCATATGATAGTGTAATTAAATTTGAAGGAAAGGGGATTTTGGGTTGTTTGGCCAATTGATGAGTAAAGGCTTGGTAGTATATAATAGATAGTAGATGCCATTAATATACATGAATATATCTCCAATAATACTCAACAATTATATTCCTAAGTAATTCATTGACTAATTATCTATGATAAATTATAACAATATCTTTCCTAGGTTCAACTCTAATCTTAATTCATCAAACCACTTTAGTTTATCGGGAACCTTAGTTCATCTTATATCGTGTATGAGTTTTCCTATTCCAAGTGATAATCCTTTTCTTTTTGTCTTAACCAAGTAGATAATACCCCACTTATAATAAGCTTTTGTTTTTTCTCCACCATGCAAAATTTATTTGTCCAACACTGTATAACAATGGAGTATTAGAAACAAATAAGACAAAAAAATGGTGATGTAATTATGTAGTCATAATTAACATGAATCCTCTTATTTAGATATTTTTATTTTTTTTGGACTTCAAGATAATTTTAAAATTGAATTTTCTCATGTTAACGTTAATGAGGTTGGTTTATACTTTCTGATATGTTGGCCTCTCATGTTCTACCTCTCTGTAACATCTCATATTTTCTTTATATTAATTTAATTAAGATTTAAACTAATTAATTAGAATTGTTTAGTATTTTATTTGAATTATTAGGGGAGTTGAGAAAATAATATAAATGGGCCAGAGTTGTAGTTAGTAGAGAAGGGGTGTGATTGTTAAGCCTTTTTACTAAAATGATCTATTTTTCATAAAAAGAGGAAATAGAGAAAATTGAAAAATAGAAGAGAAATAGCACATTGGAGAGAAGCTGAATACGTGAAAGAGGAGAAGAAGAGGAAGAGAGCTTTTAAGGATTTCGAATTAAGGTAAGGGGGGACTCTTCTGATTACTATCTCTTATGTATTCAGGGGTAATAGATTTGATTAGTATGTTATTTGATTCAATTGGAAAATGTTAGGTTTTGGGAATATTGGAGTTTCGGGGAGGTTTGATGAATTGGAATGATGATTGATTGCATTTGATGTTATTTGACTTCTAAAACATGTTAGAGTTGTTCTATAATAAGTGAATTGATGTTGTTTCTATGTAATAATCGTTTTGGTATGAATTGGAGTGAGTTGGAAGTGGATAGATGCTGTCAAAAGTGATTTTTGGTGTTACTGATACGTTGTAACCAGTTACTTGAGGTGAGGTAACCGGTTACCTCTGTTACGATATGTTGTGATCCTCTCATTATTGTAATATATATTATAATTATATTAGGACTAATTAGCCTTTATCTGTTTTATTTCCTTCCTTTACTTGTCTCTAATCCGATAATATAAATAGGAGCACCATTGCTTGTACAATGAATATACAGGAAATATACAAAAGTTCTCTATATCTTTCTGAGTTTCTACATGGTATCTAGAGCTTAGGTTCTTTTAGCTCTTCCTTTTTTTTATTATTTTTTTCTCTGTTCTTTCTAGAGAATTCCTTTCAAATCACCAATCGGTGCTCTAAGCGTTATTTTCGTTGGAAATTTTATCATATAATGGAGAAGTCCGAAGTTACTATTCCTATCACCGCTATTCTCAATGGTTCAAATTATAATCAATGGGCTGAAGCAATGTGTGGATTCTTGAAAGGTCGGTGACTCTGGCGATATGTGACGGGTGACAAAAAGTGTCCCACAATAGGTGCTAATGAACAACCAGAAGCCTATGCTGATAAATTAGAGGAATGGGATAGCAAGAACCATCAGATCGTCACTTGGTTTCGCAATACCTCAACTCCTAGCATCCATCTGCGATTCGGGAGATTTGAGAATTCCAAAGAGGTATGGGATCATTTAAAACAACGTTATACTATCTCTGATTTATCTCATCAATATCAATTGTTGAAAGATCTTAGTAATTTGAAACAACAATCTGGCCAATCTGTTTATGAGTTTTTAGCACAAATGGAATTAATTTGGAATCAGTTGGCGTCTTGTGAGCCTTCTCTGAAAGATGCAACTGACCTAAAAACATATGAGACTCATCGCAATCGTATTTGGCTTATTCAATTTTTGATGGCTCTCACCGATGATTATGAACCGGTCAGAGCATCTCTGTTGCACCAAAATCCCTTGCCTACACTAGAGAATGCGCTTCCTTGTCTCAAGTCTGAGGAAACTAGATTGGAACTTCTTCGTCAGAAAGATAATCTCGCCTTTGCAATCACAAATAAAACTCCTAATTTTTGTCGTCACTGTCGTATGCCTGGTCATTCCTTCATTGATTGTCCCAATGTAGAATGTCATAATTGTAAGAAAAAGGGTCATATTGCTTCCAATTGCTGTCGTTACTGTAAGACGCCTAGACACTTGATTCAAAATTGTCCTACTCGTCCTCCATGACCTGATCGGAATAAGAATCAACAGCGTCCCAACTCTTCCAGGCCTGCACTTACAACTTCTGCTGCCAATGATTCTACAGAATTCTCTTAGCCTGCCTTCTCTGTCTCTGATCTTGAATCTCTACTTAGACAACTTCTTCCTTCTAGTAATGGTAATACTCCCGTCGCTCTTTCTACCACAATAGGTAATTCTAAATGGTATTTAGATTCTGCTTGTTGTAATCACATGACATCTGTATCTCACCTATTTTCTTCACTATCTGAAAATAATACTACTCATTCTATTCACACGGATGACGGATCTCTTATGCCTGTAACCCATAAAGGTTCTATCTCGTTGTCTAATTTAAGCTTACCTGAAACATATTTCCTTCCTAAACTACGCTTTAACCTTATCTCTGTTGGCCAATTATGTGACCTTGGTTATGAACTTACTTTTTCTTCCTCTGGATGTCGTGTGCAGGATCCACGAACGGGACAACTCATAGGGACTGGATGTAAAATCGGAAGGTTATTTGAGCTCACTAAACTGCATGTTCCTCAAGGACCTAACATATGTGCCACTTCCAAAGGTTCTTCCATTACACTTTGGCATCGTCGTCTTGCTCATAGTTCTATTGGAAAAATGAATCCTCTTGTGTCTCAAGGTCATTTAGGATCTGTTACAAATGAGTCTCTTGATTGTACTGCTTGTCAAACGGCTAAATAACCAGCTTTATCATTTAATAAAAGTACCTCTATTTCAGCCTCATCATTTGATCTTGTGCATTCTGATATTTGGGGTCCTGCTCCTACCCCTACAATGGGAGGATCTCGGTATTTTGTGTTATTTATTGATGATTATTCTCGCTTTACTTGGATATTCCTGATGAAAAATCGTCATGAACTTGCTCAAGTTTACATTAACTTGGCCAAAATGATTAAAACACAATTTTCTAAAACAATTAAGGTCTTTCGGCGAGATAATGCAATGGAATATTGGATGCTAAACTCTTATCTTTTCTTGGTGAGCAGGGTACCTTGTCTGAATTTTATTGTCCTTATACATCACAACAAAATGGTCGGGCTGAGAGAAAGCATCGTCACATTCTTGACTCGGTTCGTGCCATGCTTATCTCAGCCTCTTGCCCAGAACGTGTTTGGGGTGAAGCTTGTCTAACCGCTGTCCACGTTATTAATCGTCTCCCCTCATCTGTCCTTGGTAATGTCTCCCCTTTTGAACGTCTTTATCACACTACACCAAATTACAACTCACTTAAGGTGTTCGGTTGTGCATGTTTTGTTCTCCTTCAGACCCATGAGTATACTAAACTTGAACCTCGTGCGCGTCTTTGTTGTTTTCTTGGTTATGGAACTGAACACAAAGGTTATCGATGTTGGGACCCAATATCCCAGCGCATTCGAATTTCTCGCCATGTTGTCTTTTGGGAACATATAATGTTCTCTTCCTTGTCAAAATTTACGTCAATCCCGTCTGCTACCACTCCTCTCTTTACTAATCCTGATGTTGATTATTTTCCTAGTGAAACATATGCAGGTACTGACACACATGCAGGTTCTTCTAGTGAAACTCAAACCTCTTCCGATGTTCCATCCACTTCTGGTGATGTTGTTCTACCTGTTGATCCAACACCTCCCACCATTGAGCTTCCTCAAAGGGTAAGAAATCCACCTTCATATCTTCGTGATTACCATTGTTATTCCACTATGCTTCACCATCATGTGTAACACCCCGATATCCGCTGCACGCATCATCCGTGTCGGCCAACCGAGCATGTTACCGGCTTAATCAATAATCCCCCCTAGGTCCGCTTATCGGCTGCCCAGGAAATATTGTTTTTGCCTCCCGCAGGAATCGAACCATGTACCTAGGGGTTAAGTACATATTCATAGCAATTCCTGCTACCACTTGAGCTACTAGCTCAATTGGTAGCAGGAATTGCTATGAATATGTACTTAACCCCTAGGTACATGGTTCGATTCCTGCGGGAGGCAAAAACAATATTTCCTGGGCAGCCGATAAGCGGACCTAGGGGGGATTATTGATTAAGCCGGTAACATGCTCGGTTGGCCGACACGGTTGGTGCGTGCAGCGGATATCGGGGTGTTACATTAAAAAGGCGCCTTTTTTAATGTAACACCTTGGATTTCCGCTTACCCCGCAGGGCTTCCGGCCTACCAAGCATGTCACCAGCTTAATCAATAATCCCCCCTAGGTCCGCTTATCGGCTGCCCAGGAAATATTGTTTTTGCCTTCCGCAGGAATCGAACCATGTACCTAGGGGTTAAGTACATATTCATAGCAATTCCTGCTACCACTTGACCATATGGTCAATTGGTAGCAGGAATTGCTATGAATATGTACTTAACCCCTAGGTACATGGTTCGATTCCTGCGGAAGGCAAAAACAATATTTCCTGGGCAGCCGATAAGCGGACCTAGGGGGGATTATTGATTAAGCTGGTGACATGCTTGGTAGGCCGGAAGCCCCGCGGGGTAAGCGGAAATCCAAGGTGTTACATCATGAACCACAATCCTATAAAGAAGCCTCTGCAGATCCTAATTGGCAACAAGCTATGCAGGAAGAATTACAGGCATTGGAGAAAACTCACACATGGGACCTTGTTGATCCTCCTTTTGATAAGACTCTTGTAGGATGCAAGTGGGTATATAAAATAAAGACTCTTACTAATGGATCTATTGAGCGTTACAAAGCTCGTCTCGTAGCAAAAGGGTTCACTCAAGAGTATGGCATTGATTATGAGGAAACATTTTCCCCTGTTGCACGCATCACCTCAGTTCGAACTCTTCTTGCTATTGCTTCCACTTGCCAATGGAAACTCACTCAAATGGATGTTAAAAATGCCTTTCTCAACGGCGAGTTACAAGAAGAGGTTTACATGCATCTCCCTCCAGGATATACTTGTCAAGAAAACAAAGTTTGTCGCCTTCGTAAGGCTCTCTATGGTCTTAAACAAGCACCTAGAGCTTGGTTTTCTAAATTTTACAAAACTATCACCCAATTGAATTTCTCTTCCAGTGCTTATGACTCTGCTCTTTTTACTCGGAAAACTGACAATGGCACTGTTGTATTGCTTCTTTATGTCGATGACATGATTATCACCGGCGATGACTCCATGGGAATTGAAGAACTAAAAAGTTCTTGTGTAAACATTTTGAGATGAAGGATCTTGGACCATTAAGTTACTTTTTGGGTCTTGAAGTATTATCTTCAAGTGATGGCTTGTTTCTGTCATAGGCTAAGTATGCTTCTGATCTTGTTTCTCGAGCCGGTCTCACTGATTGTAAAATTGAACACACTCCTCTTGAACCTAATGTTCGATTTACTCCTCAAGATGGTACTTTGCTTGACGATCCCACTATTTATCGACAGCTCGTAGGTAGTCTGATATACCTCACAGTTACTCGGCCGGATATTTCACATGCTGTTCATCTTGTTAGCCAATTCATGGCTTCCCCACGTACCACACATTATGCTGTTGTCCTTCGAATTATTCGGTATATCAAGGGTACCTTATTTTGTGTTCTTCATTACTCAAATACATCTACTTTGATTCTTAGAGCATACTCTGATGCCGACTGGGCTGGTGACCCGAGTGATCGTCGTTCCACCACTGGTTTTTGTATTTTTCTCGGAGATTCTCTTATATATTGGCGGAGCAAGAAACAAACTTTGACAGCCCGCTCTAGCACTGAATCTGAATATCGTGCTCTTGCTGATACTACTTCTGAGATATTGTAGCCCGCTCTGGCTTCACCAACTAGTCTATATTGTGACAATCGTAGTGCCATTCAAATTGCCCACAATGACGTTTTCCACGAGCGAACAAAACATATTGAAATTGATTGTCACTTTATCCGTCAGCATCTTCTTCATGGTGAACTTCATCTTATCTCCATTGGCACTCTTGACCAACCGGCAGATTTAGTCACAAAACCTCATTCTCGTGGTCGCTTCCGCACTTTAGTATCCAAACTCAAGTTGGTTACTGCTCCACCTACTTGAGTTTGAGGGAGGATGTTACAATATGTTGTGATCCTCTCATTATTGTAATATATATTGTAATTATATTAGGACTAATCAGCCTTTATCTGTATTTATTTCCTTCCTTTATTTGTCTCTAATCCTATAATATAAATAGGAGCACCCTTGCTTGTACAATAAATATACAGGAAATATACAAAATTTCTCTATATCTTTATGAGTTTCTACAACCTCGTCTGTGTTTTGTGATGATGTAGCTGTCTGGGAGGCAGTAACCGGTTACTTGGATTAAGGTAACCGGTTACCGCTGTTACGAATAGGAATGTTGGTCCGTCAGGCAGTAACCGATTACTCCATTTGAGGTAACCGGTTACCACTGAGCATTTTAAAAATAAATAGTTTCTGCCAGACGCAGTAACCGATTACTTGGATTGAGGTAAACGGTTACCGCTGTGTGTTTTTGAAAAATAAACTATTTTCTAAAATTCATATCTTTTGAACCGTGTATCTGTTTTAAGTGCGGTTTTGAGCATTGCGAAGCCAATTAAATATTGTATATGATGAAATGGTGATATGGGCAGTGGCCCGATTTTATTTTAAAATCTTGATTTAATTAGTTTGGTGAAATTAAACATTATAAGCATATGATGTTAGGTGTGACAATGTATTTGATGTGTTGATGGCTTCATTGTGATCATTATTATTCTTGTGTGATGAATGAGTGAATGATTTGAATGATGTTGTTGACATGTACATAATTTATTCGGTGATGTGGTGTTGAGATGAATTGTTCATCGTTATTGGTGATGGTAAGTATGTTATGTGTGCATGCATTCATAATCATTTTGGTGGCCGAATCCCGATGATATTTTGGATCAGTGAGGGCATAATTCCCATTTGTGTGGAATTTGTGTCGGTAGGGTCGTATCTCGGTGATGTTTAGATCGGTCAGATGGGTTAATCCCATGACGTATTGGTACAACATGCATAGTGTCAGTATAATTCATATGCATTATAGTTATAACATGATTGGATGGCTTCCAGTGTTATAATTTAGTGATGTACTTGTTGTTGTTGTTGAATGCGTGTCTGAAAGTCTGAATATATTGTTATTGGGTGAATGATATACTTATGACGTTTTATTGCTTATGAACACATAATATTTGTTAATTGTGAATGAGACTCACCCTTACATGTTGATATTTTTTAGATTGAGGAGTAGTGGTTTTATTGCTTTGGTGAAGATAGCTCGTAAAGTTAATCAATTTATTTCAGGTCGTGTCGGTGTTGTAACACCCCATATTTTCCGTTTATTAATTTAATTTGGATTTAAATTAATTAATTGGAATTTTGGTATTTTAATTTGGATTTAACTAGAAAGTTATGGAATGAGAGCTATTGGGCTTATGGTGTAATGTTAGTAAAAGAGGGGTGCTATTTGGTTAGGCCTTTTACTAAGTTGTGTTTATTTTATTTTATTTTTCATAAAATAAGAAAAGAGCCAATTGTGAGAAAAATAAGAACACGTGAAAGAGCAAAGAAGAGACGAAGAAGAGGAAGAAGGGAACCTTCAAGAACTCCGATTGAAGGTAAGGGGGGACTCTTCCTTTTAGTATCTATTATGTAATTATAGGTAATAGGACTAATTAGGAAATTATTTGATTCAATTGGTTTTATTGAGATTGGGATTGTTAGGTTTGAGAATCAAATAGTTTGGGAAACTGATGATATTGCATGAAATTATGATTGGAAAAATGTGTTTTAATGATGTTTGATGATGTGTGATAATGTCTGCGATGTTTTTATACCTTTATGTGATGTTTGGAATGCATTTTGGGTGGAAAATGGGTGAGATCGCAGGTCTGTTGCAGAGATGAAAATTCTGAAAAATTGCACACTTGCTAAGCGGAGGTCCCAATGTAGTTCGCTTCTGCCTCACGTTGCTGGTGGTCCGCTGAGCGGACCCTGCTGTGCAGAAATCTTTCTAAACTTTGAAATTGCGTATCTTTTGATCCGTGTATCCTTTCTTAGTGCCATTTTGGACGCTGTAAAGCAAATTAAATATTGTATATGATAAATTGGTGGGATGGGCAGTGGCCCGACTTATTTTTAAAATTGATTTGATTGCTTTGCAAAATGAAATATTGTGCATATGTGTGATGGTGTGAATATGACAATGTTTCGGTGTGATGACAAATGAATCGTGGTTATTTTTATGGTTATTATGATGAATGTGTAAATAATTTAATGATTGTGCAAACATGTACATACTTTGTCGGTGATGAAAATGGTGAGTTATGGTGAGATGATGTGGTGCATCGGATCGGTGATGTTTTTAAGTATGTTATATTTGTGCATTCATTCATATGCATTCGGTGATATATCCCGATGATGATTTGAATCGATGGTGGACATAATTCCCATTGTGTGGAATTTTGTGTCGGTTGGGCCGTATCTCGGTGATGTTTAGATCGGTCGGGTGGATTAAGTCCACAATTTATTGGTACCACATGAATAGTGTCAGTTGGTCCATATGCATATTGATATAACATGATTGAATGAGTTTCAGTGTTATATTTTGGTGACGTAATTGTTGGTATGGTTGCTTGATAATTGTATGAAAATCTGAATATAATGCAATTTGGGTGAACGGTATGCTATGATGTTATGTTGCTTATGAATGCATAATATTTATTAATTGTGAACGAGACTCACCCTTACATGTTGTCATTTTTCAGATTGAGGGTAGCAGCTTTCGACTTGATGAGGATTAGCTCATAAGTCAGTGGGTTTAGTGCAGCGTCAAGTGTCATGCTCTGATATTGTAACACTGGGGAATGCTAGTTTTTGAGTTTATAAGTTAATAACTTTAATTGTTTGTTTTTGGGTTATCTTATGGGTTATGGTATCAAAGATGTTGTGCCTATCCGTTTGATTAATTTTCCGCTGTGTTGACATGAGATATTGTGAACTATTGATGAATGTTCCTTAGTTAATGCATGACAATGAAGTACGTTATTTTGTGTTTTTAAATCGAATTGTGGCACCCTTGTTTCATGTTACTCTGATTATTTATTTAATTGCCGCGGGATTTAGAAGGGTGTTACAATAGTGGTATCAGAGCATAGTTGGTCGTTGTGACCAGAGTCTTAGTGTCAGTTATTCCTTTGTTTGCGATCAGTGCGAGTTATCATTGTCGATACTTTTGTTGCTAATGGAATTGATTTGTGGATTAGAAGAACAATGGCTGGAAGAGGTGGAAGAAACAACGTAGTTATCGCTGAGGCTTTGGGCATGATTGCTGGTGTGCTGGGAGGGAATGCAAATGGAGATGGGATTGGTGCTGACAGGCAATTGGGGAATTTTCAGAGGAACAATCCTCCGTTGTTCAAGGGCACGCATGATCCTGAAGGTGCTCAAAACTGGCTAAAGGAGATCGAGAGGATTTTCAGAGTCATTGATTGTGCTGAGAACCTGAAAGTAAGGTATGGTACTCATATGTTATCCGAAGAGGCTGATGACTGGTGTATGGCTACTAGAGCTGAACAGGATGCTGATGGTGTAGCTATTTCTTGGGATGTTTTCAAAAGAGAGTTTCTGAGGAGGTATTTTCCTGAGGACGTTCGAGGCAGGAAAGAAATTGAATTTTTGGAGCTGACTCAAGGTAACATGACGGTACCAGAGTATGCTTCGAAATTTGTTGAGTTGGTGAAGTACTACGTTCACTACAACAATGATGAAGCTAGTGAATTCTAAAAGTGTATCCAATTTGAGAATGGTCTTCATGACGAGATCAAGCAAGGTATCAGGTATCAGAGGATTCGACGATTTGTCAATTTGGTGGACTATAGCAGGATCTTCGAAGAGGATAACATCAAGCTGAAGTCATCTCACTCTCGCGAGTTGGTTGACAAGAAAGGTAAGAAGCCTATGGATAGAGGTAAGACATATGGTAGAGGAAATCCTAAAAATGGTGATTGGAAGAGGCCTAGTGGGGGAGATTCTGGTGCTCCCATTAAGCGCTACAATTATGGTGAGACTGGGCATAGAAGGAATGAGTGTAAGAGTGGGGAAAAGAAATGATTCAAGTGTGGTAAGGCGGGTCATATTGCTTCTGACTGTAGGATGAAGACTGTGACTTGCTACAATTGCGGCGTAGAAGGCCATATTAGCCCAGAGTGCACTAAACCGAAGAAGAATCAGTCTAGTGGGAAGGTCTATGCTTTGTCTGGGTCACAGACTACTCCGGAGGATCGGTTGATTAAAGGTATGTGTTTTATCCATGGCACACTTTTAATTTTAATTATTGATACTAGAGCAATGCATTTTTTTATTTCGTTGGATTGTGCTTAAAGATTGGGATTAGAAATATCAAATATTAATGGAAGTATGGTTATTGATACTCCTGCGTCGGGTTCAGTAACTACTTCTTTTGCTTGTTTGAATTATCCGGTTGATATTTTTGGTAGAAAATTTGGGATGGAGTTAGTGTGCCTTCCGCTTGAACAACTTGACGTTATTCGGGGAATGAACTGGATGGAATTCAACCGGGTTCATATTAATTGCTTTACGAAGACGGTTATCTTTCCCGAAGAGAGCAGTGTTGAGGATTTGGCGATGACTACTAAGCAGTTAAATGAAATGGTTAAAGATGGGGCTGCAATTTTCATATTATTTGCATCCATGTAGGTGAAAGAGAAAGCGGTGAGTAATGAATTACCGGTAGTACAAGACTTTCCAGAGGTTTTTCCAGAAGAGGTGAGAGAGTTGCCACCTGAGAGGGAGGTGGAGTTTGTAGTTGAATTAATTCCTGGGACGAGTCCTGTGTCGATGGCGCCTTATCGCATGTCAGAATCCGAGTTGACTGAATTGAAGAGTCAATTAGAATAGTTGCTTGAGAAAGAATTCATTCGTCCTAGTGTTTCGCTGTGGGGTGCGCCGGTTTTGTTGGTAAAGAAGAAAGAAGGTTCGATGAGACTATGCATGGATTATAGACAGCTGAACAAGGTTACTATCAAGAATCGATATCCATTACCGAGGATTAATAACTTGATGGATCAGCTGGTCGGAGCAAGTGTATTCAGTAAAATTGATTTGAGGTCGGGATATAATCAAATTCGTGTGAAAGCAGACGATATTCAGAAGACTGCGTTCAGAACGAGGTATGGTCATTACGAGTACACTGTGGTGCCATTTGGGGTTACTAATGCGCCTGGTGTCTTTATAGAGTATATGAATAGGATCTTTCATCCTTATCTCGACAAGTTTGTTATGGTGTTTATAGATGATATTCTGATATATTCTAAGAACAAGGAAGAGCATGCGTATCATCTTAGAATTGTGTTGGAATTGTTGAAAGAAAAGAAGCTTTATGCGAAGTTGTCAAAGTGTGAATTATGGTTGAGCGAAGTGAGTTTTCTTGGTCATGTGATTTCCAATAATGGTATTGCCGTAGACCCGACGAAGGTAGAAGCGGTATCTAAGTGGGAAGCTCCGAAGTCAGTTTCCGAGATTCGTAGTTTCCTGGGTCTTGCAGGTTACTATAGAAAGTTTATCGAAGGATTTTCGAGGTTAGCATTATCATTAACCAAGTTAACTAGAAAGGGGCAAGCATTTATTTGGGATTCTAAGTGTGATGAAGGATTCCAAGAGTTGAAGAAGAGGTTGACTAGTGCTCCAATCTTGATTTTGCCGAGTCCGGCGGAATCTTTTGTGGTTTATTGTGATGCGTCGTTAATGGGATTAGGTGGTGTATTAATGCAGAATCAACAGGTTGTGGCGTATGCGTCGCGACAACTCAATGTGCACGAGAGGAATTACCCGACTCATGATTTGGAATTGGCGGCGATGGTCTTTGTATTGAAATTATGGAGACATTATTTATATGGTTCGAGATTTTAAGTATTCAATGATCACAAGAGCCTGAAGTATCTCTTTGATCAGAAGGAGCTTAATATGAGGTAGAGAAGATGGTTGGAGTTTCTTAAGGATTATGATTTTGGGCTGAATTACCATCCAGATAAAGCTAATGTCGTTGCTGATGCGTTGAGTAGGAATTCTTTACATATGTCTATGCTAATGGTGCGAGAACTGGATTTAATTGAGCAATTCTGAGATTTAAGTTTGGTATGCGAATGTACTTCTAATAGTGTTAAATTGGGTATGCTGAGGCTGACGAGTTGTATTCTTGACAACATTAGAGAAGGTCAGAAAGCCGATGTGGAATTAGTTGATAAGTTGACATTAATTAATCAAGGTAAAGGAGGTGAATTCATAATCGACGAGAATCGTATAATAAGGTTTGGTGATCGCGTTTGCATTCCTGATGTTGCTGAGCTAAGAAAGAGTATTCTTGAGGAAGGACATCATAGCGGACTAAGTATTCATCCGGGCGCAACCAAGATGTATCATGATTTGAAGAAGTTATTTTGGTGGCGTGGAATGAAGAAAGAGATTTCTAAATTTGTTTATTCTTGTTTGACTTTCCAGAAGTCAAAGATTGAACATCAGAAGCCGTATGGAGCTATGCAACCATTGTTCATTCCAGAATGGAAGTGGGACAGCATATCGATGGATTTTGTTTCTGGGTTGCCGATGACAGTTAAGAAGTGTGAAGCCATTTGGGTTATCGTGGATAGATTGACGAAATCTGCCCACTTTATACCGATGAGAATGGATTATCCTATGGAGAGGTTAGCTCAGTTGTATATTAAGAAGATAGTGAGTTTACATGGTATTCCTTCGAGTATTGTGTCAGATAGAGATCCAAGGTTTACGTCGAGATTCTGGGAAGGTTTGCAGAAAGCATTGGGTACTAAGTTGAGATTAAGCTCCGCGTATCATCCGTAAACTGATGGTCAAACAGAGAGGACGATTCAATCGTTGGAAGATTTGTTGCGGGCTTGTGTGTTTGAAAAAGGTGGTGCTAGGGATAGTTATCTGCCGTTGATTGAATTTGCCTACAATAATAGTTTTCATTCGAGTATTGGTATGGCTCCGTTTGAAGCGTTGTATGGTAGAAGGTGTAGGAAGCCATTATGTTGGTAGGAATCCGGTGAGAGTACGGTAATTGGACCAGAGATTGTTCAAGAGACGATAGAAAAGATTAAGATGATTCAAGAGAAGATGAAAGCTTCTCAGAGTCGTCAGAAAAGCTACCATGACAATAGGCGGAGAACACTTGAGTTTTAAGAAGGATATCATGTATTTCTGAGGGTTACTCCGACGACTGGTATTGGTCGCGCGTTGAAGTCAAGGAAGTTGACGTCGTGTTTTATTGGTCCGTTTCAGATTACGGAAAGAGTAGGAGAAGTGGCTTATCGTATTGCATTACCACCGACACTTGTGAATTTGCATGATGTATTTCACGTGTCTCAGTTGAGGAAATACATTGCGGATCCGTCTCATGTGATCCAAGTGGATAATGTGCAAGTGAAGGATAATTTGACGGTTGAGGCGTTGCCTATGAGAATTGAAGACCGAAAGCTGAAGCAGTTGCGTGGCAAAGAGATAGCTTTGGTGCGGGTAGCTTGGGAGGAGCAGTAGGTGAGAATGTTACATGGGAACTGGAGAGTCAGATGAAGCACTCTTATCCTGAACTCTTCACTTGAGGTATGTTTTCGAGGACGAAAACTCTTTTAGTGGGGGAGAGTTGTAACACCCCATATTTTCTGTTTATTAATTTAATTTGGATTTAAATTAATTAATTGGAATTTTGGTATTTTAATTTGGATTTAATTAGAAAATTATGAAATGAGAGCTATTGGGCTTATGATGTAATGTTAGTAAAAGAGGGGTGCTATTTGGTTAGGCCTTTTACTAAGTTTTGTTTATTTTGTTTTATTTTCCATAAAATAAGAAAAGAGCCAATTGGGAGAAAAAGAAGAACACGTGAAAGAGCAAAGAAGAGAAGAAGAAGAAGAAGAAGAAGAAGAAGAAGAAGAAGAAGAAGAGGAAGAAGGGAACCTTCAATAAATCCGATCGAAGGTAAAGGGGGACTCTTCCTTTTAGTATCTATTATGTGATTATAGGTAATAGGACTGATTAGGATATTATTTGATTCAATTGGTTGTATTGGGATTGGGATTGTTAGGTTTGGGAAAGAAATAGTTTGGGAAATTGATGATATTGAATGAAATTATGATTGGAAAAATGTGTTTTAATGATGTTTGATTATGTGTGATAATTGTTAGAACAAGATTTATTCTGATCAATATTCTTAGTTTTGATGATAACAAGGATATGAATTTTGTGTGAGATAATGTGGTACTCTAATACATTGCAATTTCCATTTCAGGAAATATATAAAGAGTATGCACAAATCAGCGCTCAGAAGCTTTGTCTCAGAAGGTTCAGCATGCAACATCAGAACATGGTCTGGCAAGACATCAGAAGATGGTCAAGGCAGAATCAGAACATGGGTCTATGAAAGCATCAGAAGAACTTGAGATCAGAAGCAATAGCACTGAAGTTCTGATGGTATCACGCTCAGAAGCACTTCAAGGTCAGAAGACAAGAAGATGTTATGCACCAAGCTGTTTGACTCTGATGATTTTCAAACGTTGTATACTCAAACATCACATCAGAAGAAAGTACAAGTGGCAGGCTACGCTGACTGACAAAAGGAACGTTGGAAGCTATTAAAGGCAACGTCAGTAGACACAGCGTGAACAAGGCTCGAGGTAGTTGACAAAAGCGTGAAACATTAAATGCAAAGCTGTACGGAATACGCAAAGCATTAAATGCGCTCAACGGTCATCTTCTCAAACGCCTATAAATATGAAGTTCTGATGAGAAGCAAGGTTAATAATTCTGAACGAAATAATTCTGAAAAACTTGCTGAAACGCTGTTCAAATTCGAAGCTCAGAAACTTCATCTTCATCAAAGCTCACTACATTGTTGTTGTAATATATTAGTGCGATTAAGCTTAAACGTTAAGAGAAATATCACTGTTGTGATTATAGATTTTCAGAAGCATTTGTAATACTCTTAGAATTGATTACATTAATTTGTAAGTAACTAGAGTGATCAAGTGTTGATCAGAATACTCTAGGAAGTCTTAGCCTGTGTCTAAGCAGTTGTAATTAGAGTGATCACGTGGTGGTCAGGATACTCTAAGAAAGTCTTAGCTTGTGTCTAAGCATTTGTTCCTGGAGTGATCAGGTTGTGATCAGGATACTCTAGAAGACTTAGTCGCGGACTAAGTGGAAAACCATTGTAATCTGTTGCGATTAGTCGATTAAATCCTCAGGTGAGGTAAATCACTCCGTGGGGGTGGACTGGAGTAGTTTAGTTAACAACGAACCAGGATAAAAATAACTATGCTTATTGTTTTTATCGTTCAAGTTTTTAGACTACACTTATTCAAATCCCCCCCTTTCTAAGTGTTTTTCTATCCTTCAATAATGTCTGCGATGTTTTTATACCTTTATGTGATGTTTGGAATGCATTTTGGGTGGAAAATGAGTGAGATCGCAGGTCTGTTGCAGAGATGAAAATTCTTCAAAATCACAAGTCCGCTAAGCGGAGGTAGGTCCGCTAAGCGGAGGTCCCAATGTAGTTCGCTTCTGCCTCACGTCGCTGGTGGTCCGCTGAGCGGACCCTGCTGTGCAAAAATCTTTCTAAACTTTGAAATTGCGTATCTTTTGATTCGTCTGTCCTTTCTTAGTGTCGTTTTGGACGTTGTAAAGGAATTTAAATATTGTATATGATAAATTTGTGGGATGGGCAGTGGCCCGACTTATTTTATAATTGATTTGATTGCTTTTCAAAATGAAATATTGTGCATATGTGTGATTGTGTGAATATGACAATGTTCCGGTGTGATGACAAATGAATGGTGGTTATTGTTATGATTATTATGATGAATGTGTAAATAATTGAATGATTGTGCAAACATGTATATACTTTGTCGGTGATGAAAATGGTTAGTTATGGTGAGACGATGCAGTGCATCGGATCGGTGATGTTTTTAAGTATGTTATATGTGTGCATTCATTCATATGCATTCGGTGATGGATCCCGGTGATGATTTGGATCGATGGTGGACATAATTCCCATTGTGTGGAATTTGTGTCGGTTGGGCCGTATCTCGGTGATGTTTAGATCGGTCGGGTGGATTAAATCCATGGTTTATTGGTACCACATGCATAGTGTCATTTGGTCCATATGCATATTGATATAACATGATTGAATGAGTTTTAGTGTTATATTTTGGTGACGTAATTGTTGGTATGGTTGCTTGATAATTGTATGAAAATTTGAATATAATGCAATTTGGGTGAATGGTATGCTATGATGTTATGTTGCTTATGAATGCATAATATTTACTAATTGTGAATGAGACTCACCCTTACATGTTGTCATTTTTCACATTGAGGATAGCGACTTTCGACTTGGTGAGGATTAGCTCACAAGTCAATGTTTAGTGTAGCATCAAGTGTCATGCTCTGATATTGTAACATTGGGGAATGCTAGTTTTTGAGTTTATAAGTTTATAACTTTAATTGTCTGTTTTTTGGTTATCTTATGGGATATGGCATCAAAGATGTTGTGCCTATCCGTTTGATTAATTTTCCGCTGTGTTGACATGAGATGTTGTGAACTATTGATGAATGTTCCTTAGTTAATGCATGACAATGAAGTACGTTATTTTGTGTTTTTAAATCGAAATGTGGCACTCTTGTTTCATGTTACTCTGATTATTTATTTAATTGCCGCGGGGTTTAGAAGGGTGTTACAGGTGTCATGCTCTGATTGTAACACTGGGGAACGATAGATTTAGAGTTTAACTATTATACTTCGTTTTGTTGGTTTTTTGATTATTTTTATTGGTTTATGCATTGGTGATGATTATGCTATTCCGTTTTGAATAAAATTCTGCTGTTTGAACATGAGTTTTATTTGGTGAATCGTTCCTAGTAAAGCATGACACATCACTTATAATTGGTTTTAATTTGTTTTAAAATTGTGGCACCCTTGTTTCATGTTACTCTGATTATTTTATTAATTGCTGCGGGGTTTTAGAAGGGTGTTACAATAGTGGTATTAGAGCATAGTCGGTTGTTGCGGCCAGAGTCTTAATTTCATTTATTCCCTTGTATGCGACCAGTGTGAGTTATCACTGTCGATACTTTGTTCTAATGGAGATTGTTTTGTGAATTAGCAGAACAATGGGTGGAAGAGATGGAAGAAACGATGACGCAATTGTTGGAGTGTTGGGAGGGAATTCCAACGGAGCAGGAATTGGTGCTAACAGACAACTGGGAGATTTTCAGAGGAACAATCCTCCATTGTTCAAAGGAACTCATGATCCTAAAGGTGCTCAGAAGTGGCTGAAGGAAATCGAAAGGATTTTCTGGGTTATCGATTGTGCTGAGAACCTGAAAGTGAGGTATGGTACTCATATGCTGTCTGAGGAAGCTGGTGACTGGTGGGTTGCTACTAGAGTTGAACTGGACGCTGACAGTGTAGCTATTACTTGGGTTGTATTCAAGAGAGAGTTTCTGAGGAGGTACTTTCCTGAAGATGTTCTCGGAAGGAAGGAGATAAAGTTCTTGGAGCTGAAGCAGGGTAATCTGAAAATACTAGAGTATGCTTCCAAGTTTATTGAATTGGCCAAGTACTACACTCACTACAACAACAATGAAGCTAGTGAATTCTCAAAGTGCATCAAATTTGAGAATGGTCTTCGTGATGGAATCAAGCAAGGTATCATATATCAGAGGATTCGTAGATTTGCTGACTTGGTTGATTGTAGTAGGATTTTTGAGGAGGACAATATTAAGCTGAAGTCATCTCACTCTCGCGAGTTAGTTGACAAGAGGGGTAAGAAGCCTATGGATAGAGGTAAGCCATATGTAAAAGGGAATCCTAAAGCTGGTGATTAGAAAAGGCCTAGTGGGGGAGACTCTATTGCTCCTGTTAGGTGCTATAACTATGGTTAGACTGGACATCATCGGAATGAGTGCAAGAGTGGAGAAAGGAAATGCTTCAAGTGTGGTAAGGCGGGTCATATTGCTTCTGATTGTAGGATGAAGACTGTGACTTGCTACAATTATGGCGAAGAAGGCCATATCAGCCCACAGTGGACAAAACCGAAAAATAACCAATCTGGTGGAAAGGTTTTTTCTTTGTCTGCGTCCAAGACTACTCCTGAGGATCGATTGATTAAAGGTACATGTTTTACTCATGGCACACCTTTAATTGCAATTATAGATACTGGGGCAACTCATTCGTTTATTTCGTTGGATTGTGCAAAAAGATTAAATTTAGAAATATCTGATATTAATGGGAGTATGGTTATTGACACTCCTGCGTCGATTTCAGTGACTATTTCTTTTGCTTGCTTGAATTGTCTGATTGATATTTTTGGTAGATAATTTGGGATGGACTTAGTGTGCCTTTCATTGGAACAACTTGACGTTATTATGGGAATGAATTGGTTGGAATTCAACTGGGTTCATATTAATTTTTTTACGAAGACAGTGATCTTTCCTGAAGATGTCAGTGTTGAAGATCTGGCAATGACTTCGAGGCAGGTGAACAAGGCGGTTAAAGACGGTGCTGCGGTGTTTATGTTATTTGCATCTATGGAAGCGAAAATAAAAGTGGTGAGTAGTGAATTATCGGTGGTACGTGACTTTCCAGAAGTTTTTTCCAGAAGATGTGAGAGTTGCCACCTGAGAGAGAAGTGGAATTTGCTATTGATTTGATTCCTGGAACTAGTCCTGTGTCGATGGAGCCTTATCGCATGTCGGCATCTGAATTGGATGAATTGAGAAGTCAAGTAGAAGAGTTGCTTGAGAAGGAATTTATTCGTCCTAGTGTGTCGCCGTGGGGTGCACCGGTGTTGTTGGTAAAGAAGAAAGAAGGTTCGATGAGACTGTGTGTGGATTATAAACAGCTGAATAAGGTTACTATCAAGAATCGGTATCCATTACCGAGGATTGATGATTTGATGGATCAGCTGGTTGGTGCAAGTGTATATAGTAAAACTGATTTGAGGTCTAGATATCATCAGATTCGTGTGAAGGCGAACGATATTCAGAAGATTGCATTCAGAACAAGGTATGGCATTACGAGTATACAATGCTGCCATTTAGAGTTACTAATGCACTTGGTGTTTTTATGGAATATATGAATAGGATTTTTCATCCTTATCTCGACAAGTTTGTTGTGGTATTTATAGACGACATTCTGATATATTCCAAAAGCAAAGAAGAGCATGCAGAACACCTGAAAGTTGTGTTAGAATTGTTGAAAAAGAAGAAGCTTTATGCTAAACTTTCAAAGTGCGAGTTCTGGTTAAGTGAAGTGAGTTTCTTGGTCATGTGATTTCCAAGAATGGTATTGCCATTGGCCCGACGAAAGTAGAAGCGGTATCTCAGTGGGAAGCTCCGAAGTCAGCTTTCGAGATTCGTAGTTTCCTTGGATTTGCAGGTTACTACAGGAAGTTTATAGAAGGATTTTCGAAGTTAGCATTACCGATAACTAAATTGACAAGGAAAAGTCAAGACTTTATTTGGGATTCGAAGTGTGAAGAAGGATTCCAAGAGTTGAAGAAGAGGTTGACTAGTGCGCCGATTTTGATTTTGCCGAATCCGGCGGAATCCTTTGTAGTATATTGTGATGCTTCGTTGATGGGATTGGGTGGTGTGTTAATGCAAAATCAACAATTAGTGGCTTATGCGTCGAGGCAACTCAAAGTGCATGAAAGGAATTATCCGACTCATGACTTAGAATTAGCAGTTATAGTCTTTGTATTGAAATTATGGAGACATTATTTATACGGTTCGAGGTTTGAATTATTCAGTGATCACAAGAGTTTGAAGTACCTCTTTGATCAAAAAGAGCTTAGTATGAGGGAGAGAAGATGGTTAGAGTTTCTTAAAGATTATGATTTTGGGCTAAATTACCATTCGGGTAAAGCGAATGTGGTTGCTGATGCTTTGAGTAGGAAGTCTTTACATATGTCTATGCTAGTGGTGAGAGAATTGGATTTAATAGAACAATTCAGAGACTTGAGTTTGGTATGTGAAGGTACTCCTAATAGTGTTAAATCGGGTATGATGAAGTTGACAAGTGGTATCCTAGATGAAATTAGAGAGGGTCAGAAGATTGATGTTGAGTTGGTTGATAGATTGACTTTGATTAACCAAGGCAAGGGAGGTGGTTTCAGAATTGACGGGAATGGTATAATGAGGTTTGTTGATTGTGTTTGTGTTCCTGATATTGCCGAACTTCAGAAAATTATTCTTGAAGAAGGACATCGAAGCGGGTTGAGTATTCATCCTGGTGCTACCAAGATGTATCATGATTTGAAGAAGTTATTTTGGTGGCCTGGAATGAAGAAAGAGATTGCTGAGTTCGTTTATTCTTGTTTGACTTGCCAGAAGTCGAAAATAGAACATCAGAAGCCGTATGGATTTATGCAACCGATGTTTATTCTTGAGTGGAAGTGGCACAACATATCTATGGATTTTGTTTCTGGTTTGTCGGGGACAGTTTAGAACTGTGAAGCCATTTGGGTTATTATGGACAGATTGACGAAGTCTGCTCACTTTATACCGATGAGAATGGATTGTCCAATGGAGAAGTTAGCTCAATTATATATTGAGAAGATAATAAGTCTACATGGTATTCCTTCGAGTATCATGTCAGATAGAGATACAAGGTTTACATCGAGATTTTGGGAAGTTTTGCATAATGCGTTGGGTACTAAGTTGAGATTGAGTTCTGCTTATCATCCGCAGACTGATGGTCAAACAGATAGGACAATTTAATCGTTGGAAGATATGTTGCATGCCAGTGTGTTAGAGAAAGGTGGAGCTTGGGATAGTTATTTACCATTGATTGAATTTACCTGCAATAATAGTTTTAATTCGAGCATTGGTATGGCTCCGTTCGAGGCTTTATATGGTAGAAGGTGTAGGACGCCATTATGTTGGTATGAATCTGGTGAAGGCACTGTGATTGGACTAGAGATTGTTCAAGAGATTACAGAAAAGATTAAGATGATATAGGAGAATATAAAAGCTTCTCAGAGTCGTCAGAAGAGCTATCGAGATAAGAGGCGGAGAACACTTGAGTTTCAAGAGGGAGATCATGTGTTTTTGAGAGTGACTCCTACGACTAGTGTTGGTCGAGCGCTGAAGTCAAGAAAATTGATGCCGCGTTTTATTGGTGCGTTTCAGATTACGAAAAGGGTAGGAGAAGTGGCTTATCGTATTGCTTTACCGCCGATGCTTGCGAATTTGCACGACGTGTTCCATGTATCTCAGTTGAGGAAGTATATTGCGGATCTGTCTCACGTGATCCAAGTAGATGATGTACAGGTGAAGGACAATCTGACGATTTAGACTTTACCTGTGAGGATTGAAGATCGGAAGTTGAAACAGTTACAGGGTTAGAAAATAGCTCGTGGAGGAGCAGCAGGTGGAAATGTTACTTGAGAGATGGAGAGTCAGATGAAAGACTTTTATCCTGAGTTGTTCACTTGAGGTACGTTTTCGAGGACGGAAACTCTTTTAGTGGGGTAGAGTTGTAACACACCACATTTTCTCTATATTAATTTAATTAATATTTAAATTAATTAATTGGAATTGTTTATTATTTTAATTGAATTATTTGGGGAATTGAGAAAATAATATAAATGGGCCAGAGTTGTGGTTAGTAAAGAAGGGGTGTGATTGTTAGGCCTTTTTACTAAAGTGGTCTATTTTTCATAAAAAGAGGAAATAGAGAAAATTGAAAAATAGAAGAGAAAGAACACATTGGAGAGAAGCTGACTACGTCAAAGAGGAGAAGAAGAAGAAGAGAGCTTTCAAGGATTTTGAATTAAGGTAAGGGGGACTCTTCTGATTACCATCTCTTATGTATTCAGGGGTAATAGGATTGATTAGTATGTTATTTGATTCATTTGGAATATGTTAGGTTTTGGGAATTTTGGGGTTTTGGGGAGATTTGATGAATTGGAATGATGATTGATTGCATATGATGTTAGTTGACTTCTAAAACATGTTAGAGTTGTGTTATAATAAGTGAATTGATGTTGTTTCTATGTGATAATCGTTTTGGTATGAATTGGAGTGAGTTACAAGTGGATAGATGCTGTCAAAAGTGATTTTTGGGGTTATTGATACGCATTAACCGGTTACTTGAGGTGAGGTAACCGGTTACCTCGTCTGTGTTTTGTGTTACTGTTGTTGTCTGGGACGCAGTAACCGGTTACTTGGATTGAGGTAACCGGTTACCGCTGTTACGAGTAGGGATGTTGGTCTGTCCGTCAGGCAGTAACCGGTTACTCCTTTTGAGGTAACCGGTTACCACTGAGCGTTTTCAAAATAAATATTTTCTGCCAGACGCAATAACCGGTTACTTGGATTGAGGTAACCGGTTACCGCTGTGTGTTTTTGAAAAATAAACTATTTTCTAAAAGTCATATCTTTTGAATCATGTATCCGTTTTAAGTGTCGTTTTGGATGTTGCGAAGCTAATTAAATAGTGTATATGATGAAATGGTGAGAGGTGAAGTGGCCTGATTTTATTTTAAAATCCCGATTTAATTAGTTTGGTGAAATTAAACATTGTGCGCATATGATGTTAGGTGTGACAATGTATTTGATGTGCTGATGGCTTGATTGTGATTATTATTGTGATTGTGTGATGAACGTGTGAATAATTTGAATGATGTTGTTGACTTGTACATACTTTATTTGGTGATGTGTTGTTAAGATGAATTGTTCATCGTTATTGGTGATGGTAAGTATATTATGTGTGTATGCATTCATGATCATTTTGGTGGCTGAATCCCGGTGATGTTTTGGATCAGTGAGGGCATAATTCCCATTGTATGGAATTTGTGCCGGTAGGGCCGTATCTCGGTGATGTTTAGATCGGTCAGATGGGTTAATCCCATGACGTATTGGTACCACATGCATAGTGTCAATATAATTCATATGCATTATAGTTATAACATGATTGGATGGCTTCCAGTGCTATAATTTGGTGATGTACTTGTTGTTGTTGTTGTTGAATGCGTGTCTGAAAATCTGAATATATTGTGATTGGGTGAATGATATACTTATGACATTTTATTTCTTATGAACACATAATATTTGTTAATTGTGAATGAGACTCACCCTTACATGTTGATATTTTTCAGATTGAGGAGTAGCATCTTTATTGCTTTGGTGAGGATAGCTCGTAGAGTTAATCTATTTATTTCGGTTCGGGCGGTGTCATGCTCTGATTGTAACACTGGGGAACGATAGATTTAGAGTTTAATTATTATACTTCATTTTGTTGGTTTTTGGAATATGTTTTATTGGTTTATGCATTGGTGATGATTATGCTATTCCGTTTTGAATAAAATTCCGCTGTGTTGAACATGAGTTATTATTTGGTGAATTCTTCCTAATAAAGCATGACAGATGACTTATAATTGGTTTTAATTTGTTTTAAAATATTGGAACCCTTGTTTCATGTTACTCTGATTATTTTATTAATTGTCGCAGGGTTTTAGAAGGGTGTTACACTCTTCACCTCCCTTTTTACTTTCATTCATCATCTACTCACTCCTCTTCCTAGTTTTCAGTTTTTCAAATATATAAACATTCCCACTATACTCTCACAACATAATTTTGTTAAGAGATAAGCCGTTATGATGCTAGCAATGAAAGAAGTACTGTATGAACTTAGTGATCATGAATAGAAAAATGAGCCTTCCACCTGGTTTCAGGTTTCACCCTACTGATGAAGAAATCATTATGTTCTATTTAGCTTCCAAAGTTTTCAAAAACACTTTTTTCAATAATGTCAAGTTTTCTGAAGTTGATGTCAACAGATATGAGCCATGGGAACTATTCTGATATTTGCATCTAGTATATACTTCTAACATACCAGGACCAGGAAAACTGATCTGGAGATATTCAAAGGACATGATCCTTTAAGGTTATGTTTCCAAGTTTGGATGGGAGGGGAAGACTTCCGAAAAGGAAATTTTAAAAAAATATAAAAAAATATTTGACATATTTTGAATAAATGATTTTGTTTAGAATAATAAAAGAGTCATTATCATTACTAAATTTTTAATTTTCAGAATAGTATAACAACCTAAAAGATATTTGGAAAATTTATGTAAGCCCTCCAAAACCCTCTAAAACCCTCCTTCAATAAAAATTTTGAGTTCCCCCATTTTATGAGGTTTTTGGTGTTATGAATAAAATCAAACCCTGCAAAATCCTCCTACCTAAAATCTTTTTATTCTTTTCACACATTTCTTCCTATTTTCGAAAACCCTTCCCTCCCTTCCCCTCCAAACTCACAAACAAAGCCTAAATAACTAACTCCATTTCTTCCTTAATGTATACTTAGTTACCCAAAATAGTAGTTAGTTATCTAATAATTTTTCTTAACTCACAAAACACTTCCTAACTAACTAACTAACTAACTACAGTTAAAAGCTAATTAAAATATCTTATTGGTGTTGTTTAATAGTTCACAAGGCTGAAATAAAGTGATACTGAAACGACAACGAATACGCAAACAGTATATTTCAAAACCGTGTCAGCACATGGCAACATTCGCAACAGAGGCCAATTATGATTTAAAATAGAAGCAACTACTATATTGGGAATTAATTCAGAATCGAAGTCGAACGTATTCAAGAGATCAACATCGAAATCGTAGCATAATATTCAAGCAGGTCCATTCGAATCAACAACAATAAATAAACAAGCTAATAACTTGGAATCGAAACAGCGTGTACGTAAAAGCTGGATTCAAACAGAAATAGAAAACGAGTAAGGATTCAATTCAAAACAAAAGCAGCATATCCGCACAAAGTCGAAACAAGAGCATATGCATACACTAATTCGAAGCAAAATTTACGCAAGGATTCAACTCCATAAACGAACAATCAATGTCGACAACTAACGCGTAAACAAAGATTGAATTATATTACCTGTGTCGAAGATGGCGTTTCTTGAATCGAATTGATACCGACCACATTTCTTGAATCGATTTGATGTGATTCTCTTGACGATATTCTCCACGGGCCATGAAATCGAGGATTAACGGAAGGTACCAGAGCTTTCCCAATAGGAAAATCTTTTGTGAAATCTAAAAAGAATTCATCCCAAGGAGCTAGTAGAAATATGCCCTGCCGTTCTTTTCCTCTTCTCCCGTTCTACCTAGTCGATGTATATATTGTTGTTTATCAGTCGGTAGCCAAACCTGTGCATTGGACAAATAAAGGAAACATAAAAAAATATGTGATCAAATCATAACTGAAGGATTACACTTTTAGCGATCGAATGTAATGAATTTCCTTTCAAACATGCAGTGAACAGAACACAACAAGAAATCCAATATGAGATTGGCATAATCGTAGTCGTTGTAGTGTCGTTGTCGTTTGGAGGAAGCAGTAATGACGTTGGAATTGGCGTGCGGCGCGCGAGGCAGGAAAAGAAAAAGAAAAAGAAAGAAGGATTTAGGGTTTTTGTTTAAAAGGGGGAACGATTTCCCATCGGTTGATTAAAAGGTCCAATGTAAACACCAATATATAAAATTGGTCGGTCACTAGCCCGATGTAAAGGCCAGATATAACAAAACTTCTTCTATTTACCAAACAGTCATCGTGTTAAATATTTTGCATCAATGGACTTTTCACATCGGTGCAAATCTAGGCTCGATGTGAAATCCTTTATAACAAAATTTTATTTTATTTTTTATCAAACTGCAACCGTGTTATATTTTTCTCTAAATCAAATAACTTTTACATCTTTAAAAATAAATGTCTGATGTAAAATTTTTTGACAAATATTTTTCACATCATATTTTTATTTTTATTTTAAGTAGTGTTTTATTTTTTGAAAGCTGGTGTAAAATGCTTTAACTAAATTTCTTATTTTTATTTTTAGTAGTGTAACCATGGAGGAAGTAAACAAAATAATACAAAGGTGGAAAAATAAATAAACTTCTCTAGGAGAAGTACCCTCTAGAAGCTCCAAAAAGGTGGAAAAATAAATAAACTTCTCTAGGAGAAGTACCCTCTACGCCTCACTCTCATAACTTCCAAATCTATAACATAATTGGCAACTAGTAACAAACTCGTGCATTCGCACGGGTTCTGATGCGGGACGCGCATTTGTTTCAGATATATATTTTTTAATAGAAAAATGTCTGGTACCCGTAAAAAAACAATAATTGAATTTATAGAAAAATGTCTGGTATCCGTAAAAAAAATTGAATATGTAGAAAAATGTCCGGTACACGTGAAAAAATAATAATTGAATGTTTAAAAAAGTATTTGGTACCATGAAAAAATAATAATTAAATGTATAGAAAAATGTCTGATACCCGTAAAAGTATTTAGATCAATAAGATTTTTTTTAATACAAAATATAATTTTGTTATAAAATATGTGAATAATAGAAGCTAAAAAAATATAATAAAAAATAGAAGCTAAAAAAAATATATGAATGAAAAGAGTATGAGAAAAATTAAAGAGAAATCTTATGAATATAAAAAAGAAAATAATATTTTAAAATAAAAATAAAAGATAGGATCGATATATTAATTAATTAGAAGTAGAGGAATATTATTTGAATTTGAAATTTATGAAGAATAATTTAAAAGGTTTTGCAGGTGTAGTCATATCAATGCAATATAAAATATTATAATAATGTTGCATGTTTACAATTCAAAAAGATGATATTATAATCCCTCGCTTACACTATATTGGGCTAGGTTAAGTTGGAGGTTGTACATTTCACCAGACAGTGGGACAGACACGTCCCAAAATCGGTTCTCCCCCCTTCTGGTTATAATACACCAGTCTATTAAAGCAGCAGGACATATTGGTATCTTCCATAGCATAGAATTTTCTTATATTGTAGATAATAGATTCTTTTCTGTATAAAAATATTATTTTTGTTTATGTATCATTTACAAAAATATTTGGATCAATAGTAAATTTTCGGATATAAAAATATTTAGATCAATATTAGGTTTTTTCCCATATACCATTTTTGAATTAAAATATTTTTTATCATAAATACCATTTTTTATATATAAAAATATATAGATAAATAATAGATTTTTTCTCATATACAAATATTATTTTTGTTTATGTATCATTTACAACAATATTTGGATCAATAGTAAATTTTCGTATATAAAAAAACTTATATCAATAATAGATTTTTTCTCGTATACTATTTTTGAATATATATATATATATATATATATATATATATATATATATATATATATATATATATATATATATATATTAATATGATTAACCTTATATTATAAATTTATGGTGTGGCTATGCGATTATTAATATGTTTTATTAGCTTAGATAAAGTTAAGACAAAACAATATTAGTTTTTTAAGGAATCCGTGTAATTTGGGAGTTATGAGAAAAGTGATATATGATATAGAAGGTTAATATATGCGTTATGCAGTACTTCAAAAAGGTGAAGAAAAAGGCTATGATGACGCTGTCGAATCAGTAAGTCTGTGTTAATTAATATCTTATTAAAATGTGCACTTATACTGTTTTAGAAAATAGAGCGTGCATATGTATATGTATATAAAAAGGCTATATTCAACACAAGTCAAGAAAAGTTAAAGTAAGGTATCTCAAAAAATGAAAACAGAGACAATAAACATCATCGACTTCTGTGAAAGTTCTATTTTAAAATATTTGTACGATGATACTACATGATTATGACATAGGTTAAATAAATAAATAAATACTACGTGATATAAACTTCAAAAGATAAATTTTTAATTTTCTTTAATTTGTAATTATAACTAAATTAATAATATAAAGATTAAATATTTAAAAATGTAATTTCAAACTTGTAACATAGATTTTTGTAAAAGAAAAAATAGTAATGTTGATGATAAAAAATTTAGAGTATCAATATTTTAAAAATAAAATTGAGAGACTAATAGATATTTGTATCGTGTATTTTTTATATTATTATTGACAAAAAATTTATATTCTTTTTTATGTAACAAAATCAAATACCAATACCATTATGTAAAAAAATAAATGGGATTAAAGTACATTAAAATGTACGATTTTGCTCAAAGAAATAATAAATAATAAATATATAATATTGATATAAATTTTTAACACAACAATATGACAAGACATAGCAATATCACGGTACAAGTAAATAGCTTCGTGTCATGCTACAATTAAATAGCCTTATCAAGTCTAGTTTCTTAAAAAAAGACACAATATTATACCCATATAAATTAACTTGAAGGTTCTTACATCAAGAAAAAAATAATAAATAAGAAATATTTAGAATCACTTATTTTTGTTTTAATTTTACTCTCAAAAACTCATATTAAGCACATTATTGTTTTTACTCAGTACATAATATAAACATTTGTTTACATTTAAGTGGCAATTTAGAAAAAAATTGAGAAATATTTGTCTTGATATATATTAATTTGATAATTATTATAATATAACAACTTTGATTTTTAAACTTCAACATCAAGATTATGGAATAACGGAAAGGAGGAGGCCTCCCGTCTTGGGTGGCTTGCTTTCCATCAATGGCAGGAATGGTATAATGCCCAGCATGTTCCGGTTAATAACAACCTTCGGCATCATGAGGTAATTTGGTCTCCTCCTGAGGGGGATTGGGTTAAGTGCAATGTCGACGCCGGATTCAACTCCCATTTGGGAACGACAAATAGAGGTTGGTGTGTGCGGGGAGCGGGTGGCATTTTCTTTCATGCGGGTGTGGCTTGGGACATTAGAAATCTCTCTATTCTCGAAGCTGAAGCTTTAGCCCTTAAAGAGGCTATTCAGGACTCTATTGCTCTTCATCTTGACCGAGTTATTTTTGAAAGTGACTCTCTTAGCGTGGTTACGGCTTTGCATTCTAATCCTAGTGGAAGGTCCGAGTTACATCATATAATTCGTTCTATTAGATTGCTTTTATCTTCTTTTCACAACTTTGAGGTTAAGTTTGTTAAACGCCAAACGAATATGGTTGCCCACACTCTAGTAAAGGCGGCCAATTCTTGGGCTAGGCGTAGCTCTTTGCATTATGTTCCTCCTTGTATTATGTTGCTTATCAATAATGAAATGAGATAGCTTTCCTTTTGTCAAAAAAAAAAAGCAGCATGTAACAATATTGAATATTAAATGGTAATTATTACAAATATTATAACATTGACTCCACCTTTACTTGATAGATACCATAAAAAATCTCAGTATTAATAATAAAAAACATAAAACAATTTAATAATAAAAATAAATGTCAAACATTAAAAAAAATGAACTCAATTTAATAATGAAAAGAAGGGATTGTGGTGAAATTTTCCTATTAATGTGAAAAATGTATTTACATAAATGTTTATAATCTCTATAAACAACAACTATAATTAATTCTCTATTTTGACTCAGGTAAAATGGTGAGACTAATGTTCCCTGACCCCTATAGACAATAAATAAAAACAATTACAACAATTTGTATGCAATAGGATATCACTTTTAAGATTTGTTAAAAACTTAACATCAATTATTTATGTTTATTGTTGTAGTAATAAAGTAATATATTTTTAATCTTTATTTTTTAAATTATTACATTTTCTTGTATTGTAATGTGTACGAACCTTAAAATAAAATCATTTACTTTTGTTGGCTAAGTTTATGTTATCAAAAAAAATTTTGAATTAAATTTTTTTACTACCAAAATCAGTAGAATGACTATTATGATAATGAATGATAGTGAATAATAAAAAATTAAATGATAATTAAATGAATCAAATTAATTGAAATTTATTAGCTACCATAAATTAATACAAAATATCATAATTTCTATTCGTATAAAAAACATATCGTTTTTGTTAGAACAAGATTTGTTCTTATCAATTATCTTAGTTTTGATGATAACAATAATATGAATTTTGCTTAAGATAATATGGTACTCTAATCCAATGCAATTTCCCTTTCAGGAAATATTTAAAGAGTACGCATAATTCAGCGCTCAGAAGTTGTATCTCAAATGGTTCAGCATGCAACATCAGAACATGGTCTGGCAAGACATCAGAGGATGGTCGAAGCAGAATCAGAACATGGGTCTATGAAAGCATCAGAAGAACATGAGATCAGAAGCACTGAAGATCAGAAGATGGTATCACGCTCAGAAGCACTTCAAGGTCAGAAGATCAGAAGATGCTATGCACCAAGCTGTTTTGACTCTGATGATATTCAAACGTCGTATTCACAAACATCTGATCAGAAGGAAGTACAGGTGGCAGACTACGCTGACTGACAAAAGGAACGTTAAAAGCTACTAAAGGCTACGTCAGTAGACACAGCGTGAACAAGGCTCGAGGTAGTTGACAAAAGCGTATAACATTAAATGCAATGCTGTACGGAACACGCAAAGCTTTAAATGCATTCAACGGTCATCTTCTCAACGCCTATAAATATGAAGTTCTGATGAGAAGCAAGGTTACCAATTCTTAACAAACTCTGAACGAAAATAAACTTGCTGAAACGCTGTTCAATCAAAGCTCAGAATCTTCATCAACTCACTACATTGCTGTTGTAATATTTTAGTGAGATTAAGCTTAAACGTTAAGAGAAATATCACAGTTGTGATTATCGCTTTTAAGAAGCATTTGTAAACTCTTGAATAGATTACATTAAGTTGTAAGGAACTAGAGTGATCGTGTGATCAGTATACTCTAGGAAGTCTTAGCAGTTGGCTGAGCAGTTTGTAACTAGAGTGATCGTGTTGATCAGAATACTCTAGGGAAGTCTTAGGAGTGAACTAAGCCTAGAGTGATCGTGTTGATCAGTAGACTCTAGAAAAGTCTTAGAGGGTATCTAAGCAGTTGTTCCTGGAGTGATCAGTGTGTGATCAGAAGACTCTGGAAGACTTAGTTGTGGACTAAGTTGAAAACCATTGTAATCCGTGCGATTAGTGGATTAAATCCTCAGTTGAGGTAAATCATCTCTGCGGGGGTGGACTGGAGTAGCTTCGTTAACAGTGAACCAGGATAAAAATAATTGTGCAATTTATTTTTATCGTCCAAGATTTAAAGTTACACTTATTCAATCCCCCCCTTTCTAAGTGTTTTTCTATCCTTCAATTGGCATCAGAGCGCCGGTTCTAAGGTGCAAGCACTTAACCGTGTTTAGAAAAGATTCAGGAAGAGAAAAACGCTTCATTTAAAAGATGGTTGATGAAAGTGAAAAGTCTACATCTACACCTGCATCTACATCTGGCTCTGCTGAGCAATACAACGGTAACAATGGTTATACTAGACCGCCGGTATTTGATGGTGAAAACTTTGAATACTGGAAAGATAAACTGGAAAGTTACTTTCTGGGTCTAGATGGTGATCTATGGGATCTTCTAATGGATGGTTACAAACATCCAGTAAATGCCAGTGGCGTGAAGCTGTCAAGGCAAGAAATGAATGATGATCAAAAGAAGCTTTTCAGGAATCATCATAAATGTAGAACTGTTTTGCTGAATGCTATCTCTCATGCTGAGTATGAGAAGATATCTAACAGGGAAACGGCCTATGACATATATGAGTCCTTGAAAATGAATCATGAAGGAAATGCTCAAGTCAAGGAGACTAAAGCTCTAGCCTTAATCCAGAAGTATGAAGCCTTCAAGATGGAGGATGATGAAGACATTGAAAAGATGTTTTCAAGATTTCAAACTCTTACTGCTGGATTGAGAGTTCTTGACAAGGGAAACACCAAGGCTGATCACGTAAAGAAGATCATCAGAAGCTTACCCAGAAGATGGGGTCCTATGGTGACTGCATTCAAGATTGCAAAGAATCTGAATGAAGTTTCTCTGGAAGAGCTTATCAGCGCCTTGAGAAGTCATGAAATAGAGCTGGACGCAAATGAGCCTCAAAAGAAAGGTAAGTCTATTGCATTAAAATCAAATATCAAGAAATGCACTAACGCTTTTCAGGCCAGAGAAGAAGATCCTGAAGAATCAGAATCTGAAGAAGAAGATGAACTGTCCCTGATCTCCAGAAGGCTAAATCAACTCTGGAAGACCAAGCAAAGGAAGTTCAGAGGCTTCAGAAGTTCAAGGAAATTTGAACGTGGAGAATCTTCTGATGAAAGAAGATTTGACAAGAAGAAGGTCATGTGATATGAATGCAATGAGCCTGGACACTACAAGAATGAATGTCCAAATCTTCAGAAGGAAAGTCCCAAGAAAAAGTTTCATAAGAAGAAAGGTCTTATGGCAACCTGGGATGAGTCAGAAGATGATTCAGAAGATGAGCAGGCTAACTGTGCGCTGATGGCGACAGAAGATGACGGATCAGAATCTACATCAGAATCAGATTCTGAAGAGGTATTTTCTGAACTCACTAGAGATGAGTTAGTTTCCGGTCTAACTGAACTACTGGAACTCAAGTCTCAAATTAGTCTCAAATACAAAAAGCTGAAAAAGCAATTTGAATTTGAAACAAAGAAGCTTGAGTTGGAAAATTCTGAATTAAAAGAAAAACTTTTAAAATTATCCAATAATGTTGGATCTCCTTCTGATTCAGAAAAATCCACTCCGAGTCTAAACCATATTCTGAAAGAATATGATTTAAGTTTCAGGAAGTTCTTATCTAGAAGTATTGGCAGAAGTCAGCTAGCTTCTATGATATATGCTGTGTCTGGAAACAAAAGAGTAGGCATTGGTTTTGAGGGTGAAACCCCATACAAACTTGAACCTGTTGATGAAATGAAAATCACATACAAGCCATTGTATGATCAGTTCAAGTATGGCCACTCCCATGATATTAGGCACACTTCACATGCTCAAAGTTTTCACATAACACACACCAAAAAGCATGTGACACAACCTAGGAAATATCATGAAACTCACATTAAGAATTATCATGCTGTTCCTCCTATTGCTTACAATGCTAAACCCAAGTTCAATCAGAACTTGAGGAGAACTAACAAGAAAGGACCCAAGAAAATGTGGGTACCAAAGAAAAAGACTATTTCTTTTGCAGATTCTCTTGGTGACAAAGAAGATAAAAGTCAACATGACATGTCTCCTGGACTCAAGTTGATCTCAACACTTGAAGGGAAGAAAGATTATCTTCCAAGTTCTGGTTCTTAAATCTGTTGAAGAAACTATGTTTGTAGGAATTCAGAAAAGAAAGTTTATTAGTCTTGGAACCATCTGTTTTGTTTGTCTCTAAAGCATTGATGTTTCATTCTTGATTATTCTGAATGCTCTAAATGCTATAGAATATACAACATTGAAACATTGATTGTGGACAAATCAATAAACATCTGTTTTGATGATAAACTTATGAGACAAGAGCTTAAGAATTTCTGCAGATACAGTTTTGTCCTATCAGAAGCTGCAGAACAAAGAAGTGAACCTCCAGAAGCTGTGTATATCAGAAGTAATGGATCAGAAGATCATTCAAATTTATATCAGCACACTTCAGAAGAAGTGTTTCCAGAAGAGAAAGTAGATCAGATCAGAAGCAGTGATCAGAATCTGAAGGCGTAAAATCTCTCTGATATTTACAGCTGTCATCTATTATCTGATGGTGAACACGTGTCTGTACGGTTAGTACAAAGCGTGCAGTTGAAAAGACGCCGACCTAGGTAACTGTTTCAAATCATTTCATTTACCACGTTCTCTCTCCTCACGTCACTCATCATTTAATAAAATTGATTTCCTTTGATTCTGGAACTGTTCAATTTATATTTCTTATTTTTTTTCTTTTCAAATCTGTCTCTATATATTCTTTTCAAATCATATCGTACATCTTTTTCGCTCCTTTGTCTCTCTCTCTCTCCTTGCATTCTCTCGTTTGAAAAGTTCTTAGCCGTTTTCTAAAAAACCCTAATCATAAACCCAGTTCGCTTCTCTTGCTCGTTTTGTTTTGGTCATTCTGCATCAATGGCTGCATCCTCATCCCAAAATGCTGAGTCATCTGTTCCTCATCATCTCCAAGAAGAAACGTTGCAACTTACTCCTGTTGTTGCATGCTCTATCCCCAAGAACAAATTAGAAGTTCTATGTGAACTTATTGTTGATTTTGACAACCTTGAAGAACATGGATTTAATCTTAAAGAAGACATCATCTTTCAAGGATGGACCTCGTTGTTTGCTGAGTTCGTTGGCCCAGTTTATCCAGATCTTGTCAAGGAGTTCTGGGCACATGCTGTGGTTGCTCCAAAATCAATACTTTCTTTCGTCTATGGAAAGTTTGTTGTTATTACTGAAAACATTCTTAGAGTGATGTTTGATTTGAAGAACGCGGAAGGAGCTTTTGAAATCGATAAAAGGGAAGATTGGGAAGAGGTTCTATCCACTCTCTATTCAAATGTCAAGAAAACAAAACACGTCAAGGAATTGAGAGATATCTACAAAATCTGGACAAAGATCATTCTTGGGTGCTTCTACCATAGGAAAGCGACACATGCCGCTGACTTCATAAACAATGAGCAAAAATATATTCTTTATTGCATTGCCACTCAGAAGAAGGTTGATGTGGTTTACATTATCTTCAACCATATGTGGAAAGCAGTAAAGGATTCCAGAAACGCTTTCAGAAAAGAAAATGGTGGAACAATTAAGACTCGCTGCTGCATTGGAAGCAAATCCTTGCAGGGAGATTGTGGTTTGGATACCTCAATATCCTGTTCTGCTCGGAGATTTCAAGACTCTCTTTGACTATCTGAGGGAAAACCCGTCTGAGAATGATCCAAACTTGGTCATTCCAGAAGTTGTTGACCCACCAGAAGTTGAAGGTCCCTCTGCTCCCAGGAATTTAGCTGCCATTCTTCAGGCACTAGAGAATGGAGACTCTGACATTCCTGCTGCAGAGTATGGAGATGCTTCTATGCAAGAAGCAGATGCTGAAGATCATGTTGCTGAATCAGACCCTGTTGAGGAAATCCCAGCAAATGATACTTCTATGGAAGCTGCAGATCAACATGCCATTCCTGTAGTTGAAAGCGGTGAAGCTTCTTCTGATGAACCTTCTCGTCTTGCAAGGACTCTAGAAGCGATTCAGAGGAGACAGGATGAGCAAAGCTCACTCAATGACAAGTATGATGCTTTCATTGAAAGGCAAGAAGGACACAACAACGATGTTAAAGAGATGCTGGCCAAGATCTTGTCAAGACTAGGGCCATCTTAGATTGAGTCTGTGTTGTTTCTTTCTTTTCTTTGCATCTGTTTTGTTTTCCGTGCATCTGATCTTATCATTTTGTACTTCTGTACCCAATGGTTGAACCTTAATGAAATCATCTTCTTCCTCCATGTGTTCTGTTTTATTCATCTGAATCTTTTCTATTTTTTGATGATATGACAAAAAAGGGGGAGAAATACTGTGATAAATGATTTGATTTAATCAGTTGCATTCACTAACAAGAACTGCAAGTTCTACATGGTTTGAACTGCAGGTACAGAGAAGTGAAGTGAATCTTCAGAAGCAAACACAAGAAGCAAAACCATGGAAACTGAAGCAAGCTGAGTGCTGTCAAGCTTCAGAGATCAGAAGCAAGAAAGAAGAATGGACCAGAAGCACTGATAATAGAATTTGAATATCATTGTCTATCCTGTTCTGACAAAATTCTATTTGCTCTGATACATATAATGTTATGGCTCTGATACATTATTTGCTCTGATACATTATTTCAGCCTATATGGCTCTGATACATATAATGTGTTCAAACATACATTTTATGTTCTAACTCGTTCATGCTGACTTTTGCCGTTTAGTTTTTGTTCTGTAACATTTCAGGATGTAGAGATGCTCTGATGATGCTCTGGTACATTCAACAATGTTCTGATACAAATCTAGCATGAAGTGATGTTGGTAGACATTCAAAGTTCTGAAGCTATCCGAGGGAAGCAGAAATCAGAAGATGTGAATGTTCTAAAAGATCCAGAAAATTCAAGTTCTGAAGCTGTCCTGAATGGAAGCAGAAGTCAGAAGCTGTGAATGTTCTAAAGATCAAAGAAATTCAAGTTCTGAAGCTGTCCACGATGGAAGCAGGAATCAGAAGCTGTGAGTGTTCTAAGGATCTAAAGAAATTCAAGTTCTGAAGCTGTCCAATGGAAGCAGAAGTCAGAAGCTATGAATTCTCTGAAGGCAGAAGCTTATATGATCGTCTCTACCGAAATAATCAGGGAAGTCTTTTATCAAAGTTCTTCGAGTATTTATTTCAGGGGGAGATTATTTATCTCAGGGGGAGATTGTTAATCTCAGGGGGAGACATATTCATATGCTTATGCTATAGCTGTGTAATTTGTCTTTTGCCGTCTACTCTTTCTGATCGCAAATTCATATCATTTATATATGTTTTTGTCATCATCAAAAAGGGGGAGATTGTTAGAACAAGATTTGTTCTTATCAATTATCTTAGTTTTGATGATAACAATAATATGAATTTTGCTTAAGATAATATGGTACTCTAATCCAATGCAATTTCCCTTTCAGGAAATATTTAAAGAGTACGCATAATTCAGCGCTCAGAAGTTGTATCTCAAATGGTTCAGCATGCAACATCAGAACATGGTCTGGCAAGACATCAGAGGATGGTCGAAGCAGAATCAGAACATGGGTCTATGAAAGCATCAGAAGAACATGAGATCAGAAGCACTGAAGATCAGAAGATGGTATCACGCTCAGAAGCACTTCAAGGTCAGAAGATCAGAAGATGCTATGCACCAAGCTGTTTTGACTCTGATGATATTCAAACGTCGTATTCACAAACATCAGATCAGAAGGAAGTACAGGTGGCAGACTACGCTGACTGACAAAAGGAACGTTAAAAGCTACTAAAGGCTACGTCAGTAGACACAGCGTGAACAAGGCTCGAGGTAGTTGACAAAAGTGTATAACATTAAATGCAATGCTGTACGGAACACGCAAAGCTTTAAATGCATTCAACGGTCATCTTCTCAACGCCTATAAATATGAAGTTCTGATGAGAAGCAAGGTTACCAATTCTTAACAAACTCTGAACGAAAATAAACTTGCTGAAACGCTGTTCAATCAAAGCTCAGAATCTTCATCAACTCACTACATTGCTGTTGTAATATTTTAGTGAGATTAAGCTTAAACGTTAAGAGAAATATCACAGTTGTGATTATCGCTTTTAAGAAGCATTTGTAAACTCTTGAATAGATTACATTAAGTTGTAAGGAACTAGAGTGATCGTGTGATCAGTATACTCTAGGAAGTCTTAGCAGTTGGCTGAGCAGTTTGTAACTAGAGTGATCGTGTTGATCAGAATACTCTAGGGAAGTCTTAGGAGTGAACTAAGCCTAGAGTGATCGTGTTGATCAGTAGACTCTAGAAAAGTCTTAGAGGGTATCTAAGCAGTTGTTCCTGGAGTGATCAGTGTGTGATCAGAAGACTCTGGAAGACTCAGTTGAGGTAAATCATCTCTGCGGGGGTGGACTGGAGTAGCTTCGTTAACAGTGAACCAGGATAAAAATAATTGTGCAATTTATTTTTATCGTCCAAGATTTAAAGTTACACTTATTCAATCCCCCCCTTTCTAAGTGTTTTTCTATCCTTCAGTTTTAAGTATTAAAACAAATGGGTTAATAGTACTTTACCCCCCTATAATATGAGCGTGTTTCGGTTTACCCCCCTACCGTTGCCAAATGCAGGTTTTGGCAACGGTTTTTTTGAAAAAACCGTTGCCAAAAGGTAGGGAGGGGGAAAAAGCATAATTCGCTAATATTACAGGGGGGTGAAATACTATTAACCCTAAAACAAATCTTGTAAGTATTACCTTTATATAATTTAATATTAAAACAAATCTTTTAAATTTTAAACATATAAGAAGTTATTAAAAAAATTCATAAACTCATCAAACATATATCTTTTTCATAATGCTATATGAAGAGGATATTTAGCAAACAATGGAAGAAGAAAAACCATTTTTTGGTGCAAGGTCAGAATTAATTGTGGAGATAAAAATGATTGAGTTGGGTAAGAAATAATAAAATAAACTGTATTGTATTGCCCAAAAAATATTTGCATTGTCCAATATCTCATGTCATCCATTATGAAAAAGATTAATAGTATATCCATTTGAAGGACAATTTATTATCTTTATTTTCAAAGATAGTGGTTAGATACAAAAAGTTGTTTTTGTATACAAACTGTTAATAGTAATATTAGATGGATACATTTAATGTATTTTGTAGGCAAATATGCAATCCATTTGACACATCAAAGGAAAAAGATAGTAAAAAAAAAAAAAATAAAGCAAATAAATAACCAAAGTTTATATACCTAAGTTTCTATCTTTATCTTTTAATTCGTTATATATAATATCTTATAAATAAATGTTTTTATATTAATAAATGATAATTTTTTTTTCTGTTTTTAGATTAATAGTTTACTTTTTTTTCATTATGTATCTTTTTGTGCTTTCAGTAAGTATTTATAAAAAAGTAATTTCTTATATTATAGATAATGAGTGGATTTAAAAATAGTTAATCATAATGATAGATTAAAAAAAATATTTTACTTATCTTAGAATATGATATTCATGTTTTACTCCATTTCTCTTCTCTTTGCTATCAATATTTTATTCTTTAAACTCTTATACAAGATTCAGAAGCAGATTTTTTGGTGGATGAACAATGAAAAATGAAATCTTTTAAAGAAGTTAGTAGATCTGCAAGCTGAAAAAAATGAAAAAAAAAACATAAAAGTGTAGATGATACACATTTTAGTCAATAAAACATAACCATTTCAAATCCGACCATAACCACACTCGCCGTCAAAAACTTTCTGCCGCCACCATAGATTCACGCTGCAAAACCGTACACCACTGTTAAAAAAAACAACAAATATTAACACAAAGACGAAACAGAATCAGAAAAATCAACACAAAGACTAACGATGATAAAAATGATAACTTTTTTTAAAATAATAACCATAAAAATGATAACTTTTTATGAAACAATAACCATAAAAATGATAACTTTTTTCAAAATAATAATCATAAAAATGATAACTTTTTCTGAAATAATAACCATAAAAATGATAACTTTTTTGTTAACCTCATCAAACCATAACATAAAACTCACAAGCATCACATATTAACGATGAGAAAGAAGAATAAAATGTTGATGAAGATGAATGAGTGAAATCAGTAATGTTGTGAGTAAAAAAAAATTTGGAAAAAATATTACCTCCATTAAAAGGCCAAGAAGGTTGTAATGGATCCTAAAAAACATATTCATCTTCTCCATTGCTTACCCTTGCATCAACCACAAACCTTAAACTCTTGCAAATGAAAGTAGGAGAACAATGGTAGATCGAAGTAGCATTTTTCTATTGGTACCCTTTTCTCCATTTTTGTGATTTTTGTTTGTAAGAGGGATGATTTACATAGAGAAAAAGAACAAAAAAGGTTTCTTTTTATAAAAAACATAAGAAGGGAGAACCATGTTTGCATTTGTGTTAAAAGAAATATTGTTAGAAGAAAAGAAGAAGAAGAAGAAGAAGAAGAAGAAGAAGAAGAAGAAGAAGAAGAAGAAGAAGAAGAAGAAGGAGGTAAGATCTGAGAAACATCAGTGGGAAAGAGAGAGAATAAACCAGAAAAGTTTATGGAGAAAGAAAGAGAAAATGCATAGAAAATATCAAATGGTTGCTGAACAATGAAACAAGTCATGTGGAAGTTTGTTGAAACAGAAGAGAAAAAAAAGACTTTTCCAGACCTATAAATTTTCTTAATTGTAGATTGGTATAGTGCATTTCATTTGGATTCCTTGTACTGTTCACTACTTATGAACCTAAGATTCCTCTCCTAGATGTGACTGTGTACCTCATAAACTAACCTTTATTTTCCCTTGAATTAGGAAAGAAAATGTCTTTTGGTTCAAAATATCAATATAGATTCCAAATCTTAATTGTTTTTAAATTTACAAGATATCAAATGAGAAAAATTAACCGATGTGTTGTTGGGTCAAAGACTTTTTAACCCTTCTCTTAAATGATAAATTGTTTTTTCTAAGAGTTAAGAGAATACAATAAACATGTATATGTTAAGTCATAGTGTCGCATTATTTTATTTAAAGAAGTTGTCATTTATATGTACATTTTTTTATTTAAAAAAAAAATTTCCCTTTCAAAATTATTATGATTAAAGTAGAATGACACAGACATTAATCATCCCATTAAAATGTATAAAAAGAAAATTTTAGAAGAATAGTAAAAGTAAAGTTAATAATTGTCACTCTTAAATGTTATATATAAAGTTCGATAATAAATAAGTTTAATTGCAACTTTAATTCCCTATTTTTTATTAATTCAGATCATTTTTCATGTTATTTTTTTATTTTAATTCCCAATAAATTTAAATTATTTGTTGAACAAGACACTGTTGTGGATAGAGGTGAAAATAAGTCAGATCGATAACAGGGGTCTAGAGACTAGTCTATATAGACTCAGGTCAGACCCTCACTTTTTTTTAATTAAAAAAGACTTAGACGTTGTTATAAGCCTATTTAGTAAAAAAAGTTAGGTTAGGCCTCAGACGCAAAAAAAAGTTTTTAATCCTATCATACCGCCCTATTTAAATAAATATGAATAATTTTTTATCATTATTATGTTATGTTTTGTACCTAGAATTAAAATACATAAGTAAAATTTGGTTATCTTGAAGAACTTGTGAAAATAAGATGAAAACATCTGATGAACATTGTTTTCATAAGTTCTCTTAAACAACTAGTCTCACAGAACTGATGCTAATAGGTAAGTTAAAATAAGTTAATGCAAACAGATTTTTAATCTCTTGGTCTTTTAAATAGTTAGTCTCTTTAAACATTATTTTAATTGTTTATTTACATATGTCTAAAACTAATAGGCTTTTATATAGACTAACATGCTAACTACAGGTCAGACTTAGGTCTCGGTTTTTTCAAGAGAGACTAAAAATGAAACTGTAATATTTATAGGGACTAAAAACTTATTTAATTCTAATAATAATAACATAATAATATTATTAATAACAAATCATATGTTTTCAATAAAAATATAATAATATTTAGAAATATGTTATGGTTTCTCTATGACACACTGATAAACGTTATCAGAGTATTTGTTTACAAAGTTCATTTTTTATCATTTTTTACTACTGGTTCTTATCTCCCAATATTCATGTCTCCCAATATTATTTTCAATTGCTTTCCGCTACTGGTTCTACATGTTTTCATGAATTTTATTTGATTTCTAATCTATCTAATCTTTTATCCTTTTTCAAAATTTGTTTAACAACTAAATTTTCTGAAGTTTTAACAAAATTGTCAATTCAAATTCAAAGATTCACATTGAAAAAACAATGGCTTCTAGCCAATGTCATATAAGTTCAGGATTTAGACTGTGGAGATCTATTAATCTAAGAGAGGGTAAGAGAAAGATGAGATGAAATAGAATTTGATATTTAAGTTTATGGATTTTTTTTCTTCTATGGATTTTGATTGGTGGATTATTTCAATTTGTAGACTAATGGAAATCGGGGGAAAAAGGAAGAAGTAATGATTTATGGTTTGAAATTGGAATTGATGAATTATCTTTGCAAGTTTTAAAAGTGATATGTTATTATTATTAATAATAACTTATTAATGTTATTATTATTATTATTTTTATTATTATTATTATTATTATTATGTATAGTGTTAAAATAATATCTTTTTAAAATATTATTATGATTTTATTCAAAATATATGAGTAGTTATCAGTAATATTATTATTATATGAAAAAATATTATTAATATAAATAAAGAATTAATAAAAATTAAATAAATGACACAAAAATTTGGGGTCATAATAAATAGTTTAAATTTCCTTGGGAACTAAAATCCAAAGTAAAACATGAAAAAAAAAATTAAAATGAAAGATTAAATTTGAAAAAAAAAGAAAAAAAATAGGGATCAAAATTACAATGAAGCCTAATAAATAAAATAAATTTTTTCTTTTACTTTCACTACTTATCTAATGCAATAATAAAATAAAAACATTTATTCAATTCTCTACAAATAAGCAATTAACAAAAGTTTAAATTGAAGTGGATTATAATAAGATAAAAAAAACCTAACATAAATAATAGAAAATAAAAACTGAATCATGGAGGGTTCCCCGGAAATAAAATAAAATGCTAAATTAGATTTTGAGATTGAAAATAAAATATAAACAATTAAGATTTCAAAAAACACAGTGAATGTGGATAAGAAAGAGAAAGTAAGAATGTTTCTAAGGTGAAATTTGAAAATTCTTTATATTTCTTAACTGATTTGATGGACCATGGATTTATAGCAACTAAATTGAATGGAAAAATGTTGACTGCTTTGTGTGTTAATTTGATTAATTGAAGAAATGTTAAATAAAATACAGTTGAAAGAAAGGTTAAGGAAAATATGAACAAAATAGTTAAAATTAGAAGTGTTTTTGGGACAGGTTTCTAAAAAAGACTTCTTTTTGTAGAGCGGAATAAGGAAGTTGTTTTGGAATAGGTTCTATCCGTGTGTCTATTTTTGCAACAACTCATTCTGTTAAGATTTTTTTCAACAAACTCTTTCTCATTTTTATTGAATGATCACATGTAATATTGTATGTTCAATGGAGGGACCCAAATACATTGGTTACTGGAATTTTTGGTCAAAATAAATAATTTTTAAAAACAAGTTTTTTAGGAACAACTTATATGATTGATATCAATGTTTTAAAAACCGAACCGGAGAAAGAAGCGTTACAACATACGGGTTATGGTTCAACCGGTTCAACTGGTTCAACCGTAATTGAATAGTATATTAAATTGAAATTAAAAAATAAATAAATATATTATTAAATATCCTAATAAAATTAATTTATACAATAATTTGTAAAATAAAATTTTCAAATAAATATAAGACCTAATAACAAATCATAATATTGGTAAATGATCAATATGTATATATTTGTCCTAGCCATAAGTTATTCATAGTATAATTTTTTTCACATCTCGTTACAGACCAACATCGATTATCCTGTATCCACATATATTACACTATTTTTTTCTCTTTCTATTACACTTACATTGTCTTGTGTCCTTCAATTTTATTCTTTATTTTTCATCTATACAGTTTTAAATGTTTGCTATGATTAATTTTTTAATTTAAATAAAGAAATAAAATGAAGTAAAACATAAAAAAATTATCTTTGATTTTTTGAACCGTCTGGTTCACCAAAGCTGGTCCCAATTTTACGGTTATTTTGCACTTGAAGCAATTTTATCCCAATTTTATAGATCTAACCGTTTATTGCTCTCAAAGTAAACAAAAAGCTCCATCAATGGAAGAAAAACGATGGAAGAAAATTGAGGAAGATGAAGGAGAAAGAGTGATTCTCATTATAGTTTCTCTAACTGAAAACAGTTACACTATATAGTGAATATATAGCTAGTTGGTGCCACATCATCTTAATCTAACTAACTACAAAATACTATTCACTATTACATCCATGCACACGTGATAATAACCAAACTAGCTTAGGTCTTCTTACTAGTGTTAATCTCCTCTTTATTACTATCAGCTGTTACCCCCCACAAGCTTGAGGCTGGTATATGTCAACCAAACCAAGCTTGGAGATACAGTCAAAGAAAGGACGAGGACCAAGGGACTTTGTGAACACATCTGCAGCCTGTTGTTGGGAAGTAACTGGAAGTAAACGCATGAGCCCAGCCTGCAGTTTCTCCCTAACCAAGTGACAATCAATGTCAAGGTTTTTTGTCCGCTCGTGAAACACGGGATTAACAGAGATATGTAAGGCACTTTGATTGTCGCAGTAGAGGACAGGTAAACGAGAAGGATGTTGCTGAAGATCATGAAGAAGGAAACACAGCCATTGAAGTTCGCGAGTCGCAGAAGCAAGTGAACGATATTCTGCCTCAGCAGAAGAGCAGCTAACGGTGGCTTGCTTCTTCGATTTCCAAGACACAAGAGATTGGCCAATGAAAAAACAATAACCTGTGATGGAGCGTTGTGTGTCAATACAACCTCCCCAATCAGCATCACTAAACCCCAGAATTTGTAAACTTGAAGCTTGGGGAAAGAAAATACCACGAGCAGATGATCTTTTGAGATATCGAAGCACATGTAGGGCAGCTCGATAGTGGATTTCAGTTGGAGCACTCATGAACTGACTCAATTGTTGTGTGGCATAAGCAATGTCAGGTCTTGTTGTAGTGAGGTATAGGAGTCTTCCAACAAGGCGCCTATAGGCTGTGACATCAGTGAAAGCAGAACTTGTGTCTTGGTGGAGACGAGTGGAAGCATCCAAAGGAGTGGAAGCAGGTTTGTAACCACTGAGACCTGAATCATGAAGCAACTCAAAGCAATACTTCCGTTGGCACAATGTAATGCCTTTGTAGGATCGTGCAACTTCTAGCCCAAGGAAAAATTTCAAATGGCCCAAGTCCTTGATGTGAAACGTGTGATCCAAAGCTGCTTTCAGTTCTTCAAACACTGTGAGGGAAGTACCTGCCAAGATGATGTCATCAACATACACAAGGAGAGTTGTAAAGGAAGTAGGAGAGGATTTAGTTAATAATGTGTGATCAGCATGGGCATGAACAAAGCCTTGTGAGTGAAGAAACGTCGTTAATTTTTCAAACCACTGTCGGCTAGCTTGCTTTAAGCCATACAACAACTTGAGCAATCTACACACTTGACCAGGCTTGGGAGAAGATACACCATTGGGTACTTTCATATAAACTGCCTCGTGTAAATCTCCATGCAAAAAGGCGTTATTTACATCTAGTTGATGTAAATGCCACCCATGAATGGCAGCTAAAGCTATGAGCACACGAACAGTTGAGAGTTTGGCCACTGGAGAGAAGGTTTCAAAATAATTTAAACCTTCAGTCTGGTTGAAGCCTTGAGCCACAAGGCGCGCCTTAAATCGTTCAATGGAACCATCTGCATGCCTCTTTATTTTGAAAACCCACTTGTTTCCAATGGGAATGGCTTTAGGTGGTAGATCCACAAACTCCCAGGTGTGATTACTATTAAGAGCATCAATTTCTTTGTTCATAGCTTCAACCAAGCGAGGATCCTTAGAAGCATTATGAAAACTAGAGGGTTCAACTTCAGATGCCAATGCCATGATGTAAGCTTTATGCTTAGAGGAAAGGCCAGAATAGGAAATAGAATCTGTGATAGGGTAGTGGCAGGATGTAGATATATAAGAGTTGCAAACATAATCTTTAAGGTGACTAGGAGGCTTTGCAACTCTAGAGGATTTTTTGGTCTCAGGTTGTGAATGAGAATTTGTAGGTGGTGAAAAGGAAGAGTTAGAAAGAATGGCTGTATCATCTGATGTGGATGACAATTCAGATGATGAAAATGTTGATGAGTTATTTTTGGATGACAATTCAGTATTGGGAAGAGATGGAACTGGATCAGGTTCCACGATAGGAGAGGGACTATCATTATGAGGAATAGACAAATCACCAACTGATGGTGAATAAAAATGTTCCTGTTCAGAATTGTTTGTGGAATGTGGAGAATTATGCTCAGTTTGATCAATACCATGTTGAACATTATCATTCAGGAAGGCAGAATCAAGGTAAATATCTGTTGGGACACTATCATCACCAAGAGTTTTGTAAGGGAATTCAAGGTCATAGAACTTAACATTGTGAGACACAAAAATGTCATGATCTATGACATCCACCAATATAAAACCTTCCATACCTACCTTGTAGCCCAAGAAAGCACACTTGTGTGCTCTTGCATCAAACTTGTGGCGATTGTTTGGTAAAGTCGAGGCATAACCTAAACAACCAAACACCTTTAAAGAGCTAAGATTTAGGGCAGTGCCATATAACACTTCATAAGAAGACTTATTGTGCAAAAGCTTGGTGGGAATTCTATTCATGAGAAACACAGTATGAAGGACTGCATATGACCAATATTCCTTTGCCATTCCTGACTGAAACATGAGGGCACGACTAATATTCAGGATATGTTGGTGTCGTCTTTCAACTCTACCATTTTGTTGTGGAGTGTACACACAACTCTTTTGATGTATTATTCCTTTAGAAGCATAATACACGAGCATGGCCAACTTAACACCATTATCACTTCTAACAATTTTAACCGTGGACTCATGTTGTGTCTCCACCATGTTAATGAAATATTTGATTTTATGTGATGCTTCAGATTTAGCTTTAAGCATTACCACCCACACATGTCTACTACAATCATCAAGAATAGTTAGGAAATACCTATAACCATGAACAGAAGGAGTATTAAAGGGTCCCCAAATATCTAAATGCACAAGTTCAAAAACTTTATTAGCATTTTTACTACTGATGGGAAATGGTAAAATTTTCTTCATGGCTTGCTGACATACATCACATGCAGCATGAATGCCACTAGGAATATAGCTGTACATTTGGCTCATACAACTCATTCTATCAAAGGATAGATGCCCTAGTCTAAGGTGCCACAATACACTAGGTGGTATCCTTTCTTTATTTATAGATTTCTTATTTACAAACACACTAGAAACAAGACCTACATCATTGTTCCTTCTTGCTTCCAAGTGATATAGTCCATTATGCTCTTTAGCCAAACCAATCCTCTTCAAATCCTTCTTTCCCTGTATCATACAACCATCAGTACTAAAAACAAGATTGCAATCATGTTCTCTACAAAGCTTTGACACAGATATTAGATTTACTTCAAATTGTGGCAAATAAAGCACATTTTGAATTGTAAGTGATTCTGATAATTTCACATTGCCTGAAACAGAAGCTACAATAGAGTTTCCATTTGGCAAGTTAACCATGATAGGACTTAACTCAGCATATTTATCAAACCAATCTAGAGAAAAACAAATGTGGTGAGTAGCTCCAGTGTTAAGTATCCAATCAGCTTTACTATGAATACTAAAATAGGCTATAGAAGAGTTACCTCCTTTAGTTAAATTGATAGATCCTGTGTTCTTCTCCAGCAAAGTCATCAAGGATTGATACTGCTCCTTGGTTAGAGTCATATTTCTACTCTCACTAGTGGAGCCAATTGAGGATTTGGTCTCAGCTTCTTCACTTTCTACTTGATTAAAATAAGAATTTCCTCTACCATTGTTTTGAGGATAACCATGCTTCTTATAACATCCATCAACAATATGACCAGTTTTGCCACAGTAGGTGCACACCTTTATGTTTCCTCTTCCTTGATGCTGACTCCCATTTCCTCTTCCTCTTCCATACTGCTTTTGTCCTTCTACAACATTGACCAATCCTGTAGTTTCATCAGTCACACTCGTGCCCAAGATGCTTGCTCCATATTGTAACTTCCTTTCTGGTTGCATAACTAAAGAAAAGACTCTGTTTATTGGGGGCATAGGATCCATCAACAGCACTTGCGATGCTACACCTTGATATTCCTCATTCAATCCAATTAGAAATTGGATTATTCTGTCCTCAGATTTGAAATTCTTGACATTCCTCATGGTTAAGCATGTGCATGGAATACGACAAGTACAATTTAGAACAGGTCTATATTGATCTAATTCTTCCAATAATCCTCTCAATTCAGTGAAATAATCAGTAATCTTCTTGTTACCTTGTTTAAGATTGGAGATCTCTTGGTGCAACTGTGCAACTCTAATACGATCTCCTCTCATGAACCGATCCTTAAGATCATTCCACATATCAATAGCATTATCAATGAAAACCGCACTCTGAGCTATTGATGGCGCAGTGGAATTGATGATCCATGTATGCACTAGGTTGTTGCATCTCTACCATGCCGCATAATTGAGATCGCCTTCACTAGGAACTGGTATCGAACCATCAACAAACTTGAATTTGTTCTTCATAGCCAATGCTCTCCTCATCTTCATTGACCATGCATGATAGTTATCACTAGATAAAGCTGGTGTAACACAAACTGTAGACGAATTTTCCGATGGATGCACATAGTAAGGATCGAGTTGATCCACTTAATTTGCATTGGTACCGGTGTTAGTGTTTCTTGCCATGGCTAAACACAAGAAAACAACCAAAGAAAAACGCAGAGAAAAAAAAACGAGAATCAAGAAGAAGAAGAACGAAAAATCAAGAATCTTCGATTGTCATGAACGATCAATCAATCAAATCTAACAATCAATATCGCAGTGGAAACAGAGCAGGATCAACCTGCTCTGATACCATCAAAGTAAACTAAAAGCTCCATCAAGGGAAGAAAAACGATGGAAGAAAATTGAGGAAGATGAAGGAGAAAGAGTGATTCTCATTATAGTTTCTCTACTGAAAACAGTTACACTACATAGTGAATATATAGCTAGTTAGTGCCATGTCATCTTAATCTAACTAACTACAAAATACTATTCACTATTACATTCATGCACACGTGATAATAACCAAACTAGCTTAGGTCTTCTTTCTAGTGTTAATCTCCTCTTTATTAATATCAGTTGTTATGGTCCAAACCAAACCGAATTAGACAACGGTTCAAGGTTGAACCGGTTCAACTGGCCTGATCAATCCGGATTTTAAAACATTGATTGATAGCTACATTCTACATATAATATGTGTAAAAATTTGATGAAAATGAGAAAGAGTTTTTTTTAGAAATTTCCAATCGTCTGTTAATTCAAGATATATGTGATTTGTCAATGGTCAATACATTGTACATACACTGTCTGGTTGTCGCGGGCGAAAAATCATTTCTCTTTTTTCGGGATGAGACACCTGATGCCTTCTTTGGGCTCGAGTGCTCAAAAAATGATTTTTCTTTTATTCCGACCAAACTTTTTATTGTTTCCAAAGTAGGAAAAGGAAAAAAGCTTCAATAACCTTAAAAGTGGGGGAGAGATCTTTGGGTAAGAGGGTTGGTTATACGAAGGGAAGGTATTAACACCCAACGTATCTATAGTACTCTATAGGTTTCTTTTCTATGTTTTTCATTCCATGTTATTGAGAGGTTCTGTTGTGAGATAGGTGGGACCTAAGGTGTTTGTTTGATTATGCTCGCAAAGATCATCGCGATCCTCTGCATACATATCCCTTAGAGGGAATTAGAGCATCTGTAGCTCGGGTCTACGGGTGCTAAGGTTTGAGTGGTTTGAGGGGGAAGTTTTGCTCGCCAAGGATACGACCTTGTGCCTACGTATTCTCAAAGGGATGTTGAGAAAGTCAGAGCAATCGTAGTTCCCACTTATGCTAGTGGAAGCAAAGGATAAGAGACAAATGTCATCTAAATGTTCGATGTATCTAATCTATATCATCACATACATCTGTTTGATTTTTGTTTGAAAATCTTTTCATTATAAGCCCTGGGCCATGCCACTTATGGCGCTTAGAATGATAAAGATGTTTTTGTTTGTTTAACCAGCCTTGTGGCAAAAACTTTCAATGAAGTCAGCCTTGTGACAAAAACTTTTGATTAATCTGCCAGCCTTGTGGCAAAAGTTTCAATGAAGTCAGCCTTGTGACAAAAACTTTGATTATCAGCCAGTACGGTGGCAAAAAGGTTTGATTGATTAGCCAGCCTTGTGGCAAAAAAGAAATTTGATTGATTGATTGTTTGTGATGATATAGAAGAGATACTCCTACCATAGAGATGATAAATGTCTAATCTCCTAGGGTATTTGATTTGGATATTGGGGATGCTTATAAGAAGCCCGTGGGTCCTTGTACGAAGCCCAAGAGGAGGCTATCCGAGGGTCCTTGCATTGTAAGCCCAAGAGGAGGCTATGGGAGGGACAATCCAGGGTCCTTGCATTGTAAGCCCAAGAGGAGGCTATGAGAGGGACAAGTCGTTTGTACAAATCCCAAGAGGAGGCATGGTATAGTTGGTTTGAGCTCTTAGAGCGATTTCACCGGGAAACCATACTCTATGTCCTAACCTAAACTAGGGAGATTCTTTGCACGAAGCCCAATAGGAGGCTATGGGGAACCTAGTGTTGTACTAAGTTGAACAAGCATATATAACACAATCACAGATATGAACAAGTATGAACAAACATGAACAAGTACATGAACAAATATGAACAGTTATACATATATGACAAAGTGTGTGTATATAGTGGAGTTTATGAAGGAAATATACCTGTAAGCATGATCCATTTGTATACACGGGGCTCGGGACTCATACTCGGGGAGAGACCCACTTGAGTTTATTCAAAGCTATGTAAACAAGTATTTACAAAGGGGCTTGGGACTTATACCTACATGGAGGCCCATGTTTTATTTTTGGGAAGATTTAAAGAAAACCTTCATTTTTGATTTGTTATTCAAGGTTAAAAATCAAATTGATCGAAGTATGTACAGAAAGGTGTACAATGAAATACCTAATTTCATGTACGGGAATGGGACTTATACCTATGTGGAGGCCCATGTTTTATTTGCAAAACATGGTTGATTGTTTTATTTACAGACGCGTCGTTTGAAAAAACCGTTTGAAAGTTGTTTTGAAAGAAGTTTTCTGTTTGAAGAAACTGAAACTGTACAAAGGCAAAGGTATGTACAAAAAGGGCTTGGGACTTATACCTACATGGAGGCCCATGGTATATTGAAAAGTTTTGTTTCTTTGAAGTTTTGTTGTTTTGAAAATGATTTGAAAATTGTTTGAAAAGGTTTTATTTTGAAGAAGTTTTATTGTTTTGAAAAAAACTGTACAAAAAGAAAAGAAATGGGACTTACACTCTCTAATATTCGAGAGGCCCCACTTCGTTTTGAAAATCAATTGATCAATCAAAAAAAAGATTTAATCAATAGTTCTTTTGAAAAGAAAAATCAAAAAGAAATGGTTATCGTTTTTGAAAAGAATCGTGATCGCTTGTTTTAAAACAATTTTGAATTTAAAAGTAATCAACTTAATTAAGTTAAAACAAGTTTTAATGCTTTATTAAGACCTAAGTGATTAGGGTTTGATCACAAAAAAATATTTACAAGTGATTAAAAAATCAAATAAAACAATATTTAAAGTATTTGAAAATACCTAAAAACATGCCATTTTAAACCTAATTAAAATGTATTAAATAAATCTTTTTTGATGATTTTTTTTTGGTATTCATAAAATATGTATATTAAACAAAGAGTGTGCAAAAAATGAAGTGAAAATAATGAATTTTGATTGGTTAAATTAATTGATAAAGTTTGTTAAAAAATGAAAGAAAAATAGTTGCAAAAAAATGGTTTTGGTCCCTAGGGGTGTTGAACCCACGCCCTCTCTCTCACCAACCAAAACATGGACCAACTGAGCCACGCTTGTGGCTTGTAATACACACGCCTTCAGTTTAATATATTTTAAAACCAATATTTGAATTGTTTAAACCAAAAAACGCGCCAAGAACACAACCCTAACTGATTTTTGAAAATCATCAAATCTATGTTGTTTTGATCAAGTAAAGGGTCTATTCCGCTCGGTTTTTCACAAGGATCATGATGGTGGCCTTTGATTTCATTTATTTTCACTCTAAGGTCATCAATTTTCTGGAAATCGTGAAGAACCCTAATTCTGAGATTGATCATGAAATTGTGTATGTGCAAGATAAATAGCAATTGATTGAGGGTTAATGATCCTCATAGGTGCAGAAACAAGATGGTATGTTCATATTTCATTCATGATGCATGATTCATAGAGTTTGAAGTTCAAGTAGCTTACCTTCAAAAACGGCAAAAGTGAGAATCGAATTCTGCAAATGAGGAGTTCCAGTTGTTGTTTCTTGATCTGGACAGCATCAATGGACCTTATGGAACATGTTTGAATGCTTGGAATAGTTTGAATTCACTTGAGCAAGGCCATGGAACCCGATCTGCAGAAGCTTCAAGTATGGATCGAGCTTGATGATTATGAGGTTACAGGTTGATGGTGAGTGTTTGGATAGTTCATATGAAGTATATGGATGGTGTTTGAAGTGTTAGTTTGGACATAAATAGCCTGGAATTGATTTTGGCATGATAAGGTTCAATATATGCAAATATGGAAGTGAGGTAGTGATTTTGAGATTTGAGGTGTTTTGTGGTGTATGAGTGATTCAAACACATCCCATATGATGTTTATGGTTTGCTAGAATCATCACTTTGGTCATAGCTTCAAGGGTTTGGAGGTTGAGAATTTTACCTCTTTGAAACTTAAGAGACTTGCAATTCAAGAAAGAAAGAGAAAACCTATAATTTGTGAGGTTTTGGTGTGATTTTGGAAGTGATTTGAACCTCTATTTATAGGCCAAGAGTTCTGAACTCAGAACTTTGCAAGTTGATCAAGAAGTGATGATTTGGCTTAAGAGATAAAATGGAATCTTTTACATTTAATGCAAAATGGTTAAAGTGACCAAACCATGGTTAAAACTCAAGCTTCTTATCCTCTTCCATTCTGATCTCAAACCAGAAAATATCTTCTAATTATTGCATTGGTGTGTCATCACTTGCATTATTTGGTAAGATAGTTCATAACTTTGGCAAAATGACTTGAAATTTCAAGTGAAATGGTCACTAATGGCAAAATTCAAAGCCATAGCTACACTCCATATTTTTTCATGCTCTTGGACATTTTGGAAAGCTCATGTTACATACTTCAAAACCCTAGTTGAAAGTCTCTTCAAGACCTTTAAGGAAATGGGTGAAAAAGATCCATGAACTTTGAAGAAAATGAGGTTTTAAGTGAAATTTTCAAAAGATACCAACTTTGAAGCTCCATATCTCTTAAATGGTTGATCTTTTGGAAAAAAATTATATGTGACAAAGTTGTTCATTGGATCAAAATCTACAACTTTCATGTTGGAAGTTTTTTTCAGTTTGTAGGTGAAATTTTGAGAAATTCCCTTCCAAAGTTTGGAAAAAACCATTGAAAAACACTTAGAATTTTTCTAAGTATGGAAAGTCAAACTTTTGACTTTTTGATTCTTGATTGATTTTCTTGATTTTTCTTGATCAAATGACTTCATATATCATATATTAATGATTCAAAACTTCAAAAGTCATGGTTGACCAAAATTCCCCAAAAGTCAATGGTGATCTTGTACAATTGACTCTTTCAGACGAATCGCGTTTTTGGAGATTTCCAATGAACCAGGCTATCCTCATCAAATGAATGGTATGAATGGATCATATTGAGGCATTAGAGGATATTGAGCCATGGTTTAAATTGTGGCACCATGTCCTGGTTGGTTCAGAGCCTTTGAGCTTGTTGAAATGAATCTCTGAGGACCAAATGTTGATTGTTGATGAAGATGATTCATTTGAGATGAAGGGAGAACAAAATCCTAATTGATTGTTACTTGTACTGATGAGTGATTTCTTTATTAAACCGTGCTGAGTCACAAGTAGCAAACACAAGCTATGCAATTTGTTAGAGATGCAAATGATGCATATGCTATGATATGAGGTGGTATCTTAGGTCAAAAATTGGGGTATGACAGATGCCCCTATTTAAGTTTCTTCAACCTGAGACATGAAGATTGAAAATCTTCGTTTTGATAGGGTGGAAGAGACTTAAATATCAGAAGACGCGAATTTTGGACCTAAGATACCAAAACTGCGAATGATACAAGGATGTCTTTACCGAGGGGATATCAAAACTGACTCCACTGGGGACAAGAGATCGGGAAGGATGTCTCAATCCGTTTTAGGAAAAGAATCCATTTTTTCTGTTTCGGGAAAGCAAGTGTATGCTTCACCGGGGAATGATAGCTTTGTATGAAAAGCTTACCTATCGACATTATCGACTATCAGCATGGGGATAGACTTGTTTAATAATGCGAAGGTGAAAGGTATGAAACTAGATTACCGACTATCAGCATGGTGATAGACTTGACAAGGTAAAAAGAGTTTCAAAGGTTTGGTTAATATTACCGACTATCAGCATGGTGATAGACATGTTAAATAATATAACCAGAACAAAAGGTTACCGACTACCAGCCTCGTGATAGTGGTTTTGAAGACGTGATCAATTATCAGCCGAGTGATAAAATGATCCTGGAGACTTTGCTAGGGAAATGACTGGTTATTCAGCCTTGTGAACAGTAATAAGGCCCTGATTGTCAAATAGTCTTCATGATTGATTTCCTTGAGAGGAAAAATCTTTTGAAAGAGACATAAGCTGCTCAGATGATGAGGCTATTGCTTATTGCCTGTTTTTTCACGACTCTGTTTGAGGAATCGGAATTTGAGTCTCTGGTAAAGACAGGGTTCTAACCAATAATGAATTGGAAAGAAACAGTGAAACAAGACTTTGTACCCATGAGGAATGAACTCAACTGGGGATTTTCTCCTTTGTTTTGAAAGGAGAAGACTGAAGCAACCTTCTTCCACGAGGAATGATCTCAGTGGGGAACTGTAGAAAGAAGATGTTCTTTGTGCTTATGGGTGACAACCTACTGGAGAGATGACATGCCCATACCTGTTTCTTTTTTCTTTTTCTTTTTTTTTTTCTTTTTTTTTTCTTCTCTTTTTTTGGGATAGATATATCCTGAACAAATGATTTTGAAACAAACATTGAAAAATGCAATGATGCATAAATGATGCAAATATGTATGAATGATGAATGTCATGAATGTCGCATGCATGCTAACAATACTGACAGACAAAGAAGTATACTGGAGAGGGACCGACGTCGCAATACAACCAGATACTTGGCAAATGTTCTTCAACACGTGTAGATAACACAGGTGATGAATGGTGCTGCATGTTTTAAACTTCTCTGGGGAAGATAAGCATCTTTTCTTATTGAGATGGAAGAACCTCTTCATTGGAGATGGAAAATCTTCGTCACTGGGGATAAAAGACCTTCTTCACTAGGGATAGAAGAGCTTTTCCATTGGGGATAGAAGAGCTTTTCCTATCATAATCTTTGATTCATCCTATGGAGATAGCTGTTGATGTTCCTTCTGTTGTTCACAACTCAAAGGAAAGTTTCGCTTTTATTTTGAAAAAGAAAGGTAAATTCATTTAAAACTTTTTTTCCTTTTTTTTCTTTCAAAAATGAATAACACAATTAAAGCGTCATTTTGCAAGCTAAAAGAAATTAGAGATTGCAAACAAATGGGCACAAGGCTCAAATTTATTTAATAGGATGGTAATCAGCTAAAGGCGTGATTCCATAGAGTATTTACAAAAGTTGAAAATGGTAATTATGCGGAAAAGGCTACATTGAAAGCAATAACCACTATTCCCCAACAACTTTGAGTTCCAACTGTGCTTGTCGCTTCAGATTGGCGATGATTTGATTGAAGATCCTTTGATGAAGTACAGACTCTTCAGGTGACGAAGTTCAGACTGATGCAGTTACTTTGTCATAAATCCCTAATTTTTGCCTAGATTGCCCTTTCAGGTTTTCAATCTACCAGGATGAATTTTTTCTATTTTTGTCTCTAATTTTTGCCTGGAACGCCCTTTCAGGTTTTCAGTCCACCGAGACGCTCATTTTTGCCTAAGTCGCCCTTTGCGGGTTTTCGACTTACCGAGCTGTTCTTTTGTAATTTTTTAGACAAAGTATTTCTTGACTGCATCAGCATTCACAGGATGTGGGAGTTCATCACCATCCATGGTTGCAAGAGTCATGGCGCCGCCAGAAAATGTTCTTTTGACAACATACGGGCCTTCTTAATTAGGAGACCATTTGCCCCTAGAATCTGGTTGAAAAGACAAGATCTTTTTAAGCACGAGGTCGCCTTCTTGAAATTCACGAGGTCGAACCTTTTTGTTGAAGGCTTGTTTCATCCTTGCTTGGTATAACTGTCCATGGCATAGAGCAGTCATACGCTTTTCTTCGATTAAGTTCAACTGATCGTATCTGCTTTGACACCATTCAGCCTCTGATAACTTAGTCTCCATGAGGACTCTCATTGATGGGATTTCAACTTCTACGGGGAGCACAGCTTCCATGCCGTATACTAGAGAAAAGGGAGTTGCCCCTGTTGAAGTACGCACTGAAGTACGGTACCCATGTAAAGCAAATGGCAGCATTTCATGCCAGTCTTTGTAAGTGACGACCATTTTCTGGACGATCTTCTTAATGTTCTTGTTGGCGGCTTCGACGGCGCCGTTCAGTTTTGGTCTGTAAGGAGAAGAGTTATGATGCTCAATCTTGAATTCCTCACACAGTTCTTTCATCATTTTGTTGTTCAAGTTTGAACCATTGTCAGTAATGATCTTGCTGGGAATACCATATCGGCAAATGATGTTATTCTTGATAAACCTCACAACCACTTGTCTTGTAACATTGGCGTAAGATGCTGCTTCGACCCATTTGGTGAAGTAATCAATTGCTACCAAGATGAAACGATGACCATTTGAAGCTTTCGGTTCGATCATTCCAATCATGTCGATACCCCACATGGAGAAAGGCCACGGAGATGAGAGAATGTTGAGTAGAGTCGGTGGCACATGGATCTTATTTGCGTAGATCTGGCACTTGTGACATCTCTTCACGTGTTTGTAACAGTCTGATTCCATTGTCAACCAATAGTATCCTGCTCTTAAGATCTTCTTGGACATTGCATGTCCGTTTGAATGAGTTCCAAAGGACCCTTCATGCACTTCATGCATTAACATGTCTGCTTCGTGTCTATCCACGCATCTGAGCAAAACCATGTCGAAGTTTCTTTTGTATAGCACATCTCCGTTCAGGAAGAAACTGCCAGAAAGTCTTCTTAGAGTTTTCTTATCTTTGTTTGATGCCCCAAGTGGGTACTCTTGAATTTGAAGGAAGCGTTTGCTGTCGTGGAACCATGGTTTATCATCGATGACTGCTTCGGTTGCAAACACATAGGCGGGCCTTTCAAGGCGCGTAATTCTGACTGTAGGAATATCATTCCAATGATTGACTTTGAACATGGAAGATAGAGTAGCCAAGGCGTCTGCCATTCGATTCTGATCTCGAGGTATATGATGCAATTCAACCTTGTTGAAGAAAGTCAACAGACGTCTTGCATAATCTCTGTAAGGAATCAAGCCAGGGTGGTAAGTTTCCCATTTGTCTTTGATTTGGTTGATCACAAGGGCTGAATCTCCATATATGTCTAGGATCTTGATCCTTAAGTCAATGGCTTCTTCGAGACCCATGATACAAGCTTCATATTCTGCGATGTTGTTGGTGCAATCAAATAGTAATCTGGCGGAGAACGGGATATGAGTACCCTTGGGAGTGATGATGATTGCCCCAATTCCATTGCCAAAAGCGTTTACTGCTCCATCAAAAATTAGGCCCCATCTTGATCCAGGATCAGGACCTTCTTCAGGTAATGGTTCGTCACAATCTTTCAATTTCAAGTACAAGACATCTTCATCAGGAAAGTCAAACTTGAGAGATTGATATTCATTAATTGGTTGATGCGCCAAGTGATCGGCGAGAATGCTTCCCCTGACCGCTTTTTGAGCACGGTACTCAATGTCATACTCAGATAACAGCATTTGCCACCGGGCAATCCTTCCTGTTAAGGCAGGCTTTTCAAAGACATACTTGATCGGATCCATTTTGGAGATTAACCAAGTAGTATTGTTGATCATGTATTGGCGGAGACGTTTTGAAGCCCAAGCCAAAGCACAACACGTTCTTTCGAGCATGGAGTAACGAGACTCACAATCTGTGAATTTCTTACTCAAGTAATAGATGGCATGCTCCTTCTTACCGGTTTCATCTTGCTGTCAAAGCATACAACCCATGGATTCTTCCAACACGGTAAGGTACATGATTAGTGGTCTTCCTTCAACTGGAGGAATCAATATTGGTGGTTCTAACAGGTACTCTTTGATACTGTCGAACGCTTTCTGGCAATCTTCAGTCCATACAACCCCTTGATCTTTGCGGAGAAGCTTGAAAATTGGCCCACAAGTAGCAGTCATTTGAGAGATGAATCTGGAGATATAGTTCAATCGTCCGAGAAATCCTCTTACTTGCTTTTCAGTTTTTGGTGCAGGCATCTCTTGAATAGCTCTGACTTTGTCGGGATCTACTTCAATACCTCTTTGGCTGACAATGAAACCCAAGAGTTTTCCAGATCTAACCCCAAAAGTACATTTGTTAGGATTCAAGCGAAGCTGATATTTCCTTAATCGTTGAAACAACTTCAAAAGGTATTCAATATGTTCTTCTTCTGTGCTGGACTTGGCTATCATGTCGTCCACATAAACTTCAATTTCTTTATGCATCATGTCATGAAAGAGAGTAGTCATCGCCCTTTGGTAAGTTGCGCCTGCATTCTTCAATCCAAACGACATCACTTTGTAGCAAAAGGTACCCCATGGGGTGATGAAAGATGTCTTCTCCATGTCTTCAGGAGCCATCTTGATCTGATTATAACCAGAGAACCCGTCCATGAAAGAAAAGACGTTGAACTTAGCGGTGTTATCAACCAGCATGTCGATATGTGGTAATGGAAAGTCATCTTTTGGACTGGCCTTGTTCAAGTCACGGTAGTCAACACACATTCTGACTTTGCCATCTTTCTTCGGAACTGGCACTATCTTGGCCAACCATTGAGGATATTCTGAGGTGACAAGAAAACCTGCGTCGAGTTGCTTTTGAACTTCTGTTTTGATCTTGTTAGCCATATCAGGGTGAGTCCTTCGCAATTTCTGCTTAACTGGCGGACATTCTGGTTTCAATGGCAAGAAATGCTGAACAATATTGGTATCCAACCCAGGCATGTCTTGGTAGGACCAGGCAAACACGTCAACATATTCTTTGAGAAGGTCTGTCAACTTACTCTTGATATCAGCATCAAGCAGCGATCCAATGGTCACTTCTTTTTTGTCTTCTTCAGAACCCAAGTTGATCTTTTCTAAAGGCTCTTTGTGAGGCAGAATGGCTCTTTCCTCGTGCTTAAGTAATCGAGAGATCTCGTCCGGGATCTCCTCTTCTTCCTCTTCTTCGGCTTCGAACACAGGAAACTCAAAGTTGGGAGAGGGCATAGGGTTATTGCATTCAATGGGTTTATAAATAGTAAATCTGCACATGTGATTTATGTTTATTTCAGAAAATTTATGAATGCAAGAGTGTATGCAGATTTTTTTTGAAAAGCTTTTTTTTTATTTTGGTTTTTTAGGATTACCATTACCAGAAAAAGCAAAAATAAAACATATAATGTAGGGAATTCAAAATGACACTTTATTTATGATTCATCTTTGAAACAAAGGCCTAAACACAAACTCATTTGTCTTGGGCAGGACAAAGAGGGAAACTTTTAAAACAAAGCCCTATACACAAAGTTATTTGGGCGGAACATTTAAAAGCAAAGCCCTATAAAACATCTCTCTGCTTTGGGCCAGGCAGGAGGTCAAAATAACAGCGAGGTGATTACTTTGAGCGGCGAACAACATTCGGGACGTCGACGGCTTTCCAGTAGCAACGAACTCCTCTGTGCATTATGTATTCAGGAAAATTATCCCCAGAATTATCTTCAGTATTGACATTGACCGCTGGTCGAGCAGGATTTGAAGGTCCTGGTTTGTCAACCTTGTTCTTTGTAGAGTTGAAACGGTCTTCTTCTACTTCTTGAAGAGCATAAGATGAGTCACAATCTTCAAAATTTTCAGGATGTATTTCCCAGTCTTCAGGATGAAGAGACTCATTGTCAGCGACAATTTCTGAGTCAGTTACGGGACCATCTTCCCCTTCATCTTCAAAAATGGCATTTATGTGATAATAACCATCTTCAGGATTATAAATCTTGGCAGATGCGTTGAAGCTGAAATCTTCAGTAATTTCAGGTTGCTGAGAAAATTGACAGGGCTGATAAGCCTCTTCTGGTTGACTATTATATTCAAAGGGATCTCCCCATCCAGTTGGTTGGATGTCTTCAATCGCAATCTTTGAACTTTCAGGTGCAGTATATTTTACCATATAATCAAATTTGCCACTTGGTTGTCCCAAGGTATCCCATATTTCTGCAGGAACAGGCTCAGTTTCTTTGCCATTGGATTTCTCTGACGGAGGATATGGTTCTTCCTGAGATATGTATCCTGAGTCATTGAGATAACATTTCCATTCTTCTTCATCATCGGAGAGACCTTCTTCGATGCATTCTTCGATAAGGACATTAACCTCTTGAGGAATTGGGTTAAGGAATCCTCCACTAATGAATGTTTCTTTGATCGGACGAAGGGTTTCATCCTTCTTGGTGCAGTTTGAGAATGTTGGTGAACATCCGAGTCCTGCTCTAGTTTCATTCTTGGTCGGGATCACAACTTGCCCCCAGCCAGTGGTAGTTCCATCTTTCACTACCTTTACCGCCTCTTTGTAAGAAGAGATTGATGCTTTCTTTTTGGAAGATTCGTCTTCTAAAGAGAGACCTTGGAACTGAGTTCCTTCCACATCATCGGCACTAATGAAAGAGAAGTTGGACAAATGGCTCACCATCAAGGCTTGTTCTCCACTTATTGTTACCAATTTTCCATTTGTTACAAACTTTAACTTTTGATGGAGCGTAGAAGTTACTGCCCCTGCTTCATGGATCCATGGTCGTCCTAACAGACAGCTATAAGCAGCTTGAATGTCCATGACCTGGAAGGTGATTTGAAATGTATGTGGACCAATTGTCATGGGAAGGTTGACTTCGCCGATAACAGCTTTTCGCGATCCATCAAATGCTTTGACAACTACACCACTGAACTTCATAGGCATTCCTTGGTAAGACAAGCGAGCAAGAGTCGTTTTTGGCATCACATTCAAGGAAGATCCGGTGTCTACCAACACATTGGACAAAGAGTCTGACTGACAGTTCATAGAAATATGCAAAGCAAGATTGTGATTTTTACCCTCCTCGGGGAGTTCTTCATCACAGAAGCTTAAATTGTTGCAAGCTGTTATGTTGGCTATTATCCCATCAAAGTGGTCAACAGTCACATCATGATCTACAAAAGCTTGATCCAAGACCTTCATCAGGGCTTCCCTGTGGGCTTCTGAGTTTAAAAGCAATGAAAGTATTGAGATTTTTGAAGGAGTCTGCATAAGCTGATCCACAATCTTGTATTCACTTCTTTTGATAAGTTTCAAAATTTCATCAAAGTCAGGATTGACATTGGTTCCACTAGATTGACCAACATCAGTGTTTGTATTACTGACAGGAGTTTCCACAGGATTCCCTACTGGTGTATCAACAGGATTTTGCCTGGTTGCAGGAGCAACAGGCTGCTTTGGAGGTAGTGGAGTATACACACGTCCACTTCTTGTTACTCGACTCACATCAGCGATGTTTACGACAGATGAAAGAGTAGGTAAAGGAACTTCTTGTCCATTCTTTATCATTGTCGCATTGTAGTTGTATGGAACTGCCTTGTCAGAGTCATAGGGAACAGGTCCAGGTAGACAAATGATCAAAGGAGCAACAGGAACCTTTGGCTTGTTGTAAGTAACTTCCATGCGCTCGGGCATGTTGAAATGAGGAACGATGATGTTAACTGTAGGCATTTCCGAGTTGATATTTGAGACTAAAAGCTCATGCGGATAACATCCTATCATGTTAACTTCATTTTCATCCCTATTTCTGTAGATCTGAATAGTACCATTATCCAATAGAACTTGGAGATCTCTTCTCACAATCGAACATCCGTGAGGATCTACACAACATATGCTACAGGAACCGTAGTGATGCTGGCGAAAATTCTGCCCTCGACAGAGAGTAGCGTGCATTTGTACCAAATCTGCTCTTGAGAAATTGATATTATAGACTCGGTATGGACCAGGACATCCGTACACCATGTTTACGACATGCCCTGCATGATTGGGCAGCGGATTTGCTTGCACATTCGGATTCAAATTTCTGAAAGAGAGGAGATTAGATCTAACCAACCTCTGAACTTCATATTTCAAAGCTATGCAATACTCAAGATCATGGCCAGGTGCTCCTTGATGATAAGGGCATGGGACCTCAGCTTTGTACCACCATGGGAGTTTCTCAGGTACTGGTCGTGGTGCTCTAGTTTGAACAAGACCTCTTTCAATCAAAGCAGGGTACAATTCTGTGTAGGTCATTGGAATCGGATCAAACTGTGGAGCTCTTTGTACTCGATTCTGATTATTGTTCAACTGCTGAGCCTGTTGTCGAGGCTGTTGTTGTTGAAACTGCGGGGTAAATCCTGGATTTGGTGCTGTATTAACGACTGGCGCGATAGCAGCTACCTGTCGTTGACGATTGATGTTTCCTCTTGGCCTCCCTTGGGATACCATGTCAACACTTTGTTCCTTCTTCTTTGGGAAACCACTTCCGAACTTTTTGGTTCCGCTAGAAGATCCACCTTCTTTAGTTAAACGTCCTGTTCGGACTCCTTCTTCTAGACGCATCCCCATGTTTACCATTTCGGTGAAATCACTTGGAGCACTAGCAATCATGCGTACATAATAAAACGGACTGAGAGTATTCAAAAAGATCTTTGTCATCTCTTTCTCTTTTAACGGTGGATTAATCTGAGCAGCAGTTTCTCTCCATCGTTGGGCATATTTTTTGAAAGCTTCATGATCTTTCTGAGCCATGGATCGGAGCTGATCTCTGTCTGGAGCCATATCCGAGTTATACTTGTATTGTCGGACAAAGGCCTCACCTAGGTCATTGAATGTTCGAATATTAGTGTTATCCAAACCTGTGTACCACTTCAGTGCGGCACCAGTCAAACTGTCTTGAAAGTAATGGATGAGCAACTGATGATTATCTGCATAAGTAGACATCTTCCTAGCATACATCACGAGATGACTTTGTGGACAAGAACTACCTTTGTACTTCTCAAAGTCTGGGACCTTGAATTTAGCTGGTATTTGTACACTGGGAACCAAACATAGCTCCTGAGCATTCTTTCCAAACAAATCTTTTCCCCGTATAGCTTAGACTTCCAATTGAATCTTGTTAAACTGCTCTTGGAGATCTCCCACAAGGCTTCGCTGATTTGTGCTATTACCTTGATCATGATAAATCTCATTGTCTCCGTAAGGAACGGTGTGAACCATAGGAGTAGCAACCGTCATAGTGGGTTGAGAAAGTGCCATAGTGACTTGAGAAAAAGTTACCCCCTGATTTGGAATAAACGCCGAACCTTGTGTAGCAGGCGCTTCAGTTGTGGTTGTTTGAACCCCAGAGAAATTATGGCGAAAACCTGCACCAAAGCTGAAAGGCGTGCCCCAACCTTCTGGCATGGAGAAAGATGGAATACTGAATGCAACTGTAGAAACTGGAGTAGTGACTTCAGATGTTACTGTTGCTTGACTGTTGGGTGGCGGCGGCTGATTCTGTGCGGCCATTAAGGAGTCAACTAGAGTAGTGAGACTTTCCAACTTTTCCTGAAGGGTGGTCACTGTACCACGAAGCTCAATATTCTCTTGTTCAGAGTGTTCCATTACTCTTCTTCTACTTGAACAAGTATTGTATCTGTGATCTGATTGCGAGCGCGGTCGAGAAACTTTGAGACGCGACAGCTTGATGATCTATTGGAGAGAGATCCAAAAGATGAGACTCTATACAACAGACTCGATATGCAGAATGATGTATGCAAAAAGAAGTTTATGATTTTTCCAAACATTTTTTAAAGATTATTTCCTTGCAAACATTTGTACACAAACTATTCTTTTATTGAATAAATTGGAAACGTTACAACATTGGAGCGTAGCTCCTTACAAAAGCAAATGATAAATAAAAAGCTAAACAATCCTAAGCATCTTCATCAGACGAAGAACCAAATGCGTTGTGCAGCTTGAGCTTCATGATTTCTTTTCCATAATAAGCTTTTAACTTGGCCTTTTCGGTCCTCAGCTTGTCAATCACATTCTTCCAGTCGTCAGGAGTTGGAGCGTTGCTTGTTGAGCCTTCGAGTTTTTTCTTGCTTTCTTCGATGTACCTCTTGATTGCAGCGTCTTTCTGGCGAATCTTCTCATCTTTGCTCATGAGCCATCCATCTTGATAATAGAGAGTTTCTTCGTGATCTTTCACTCTTTTCTTCAACTTTCTATTTTCCACATCAGTTCTACGAAACTTTTCTTCCCAAGCATCTTTCTCTATCCTCATCTTGGCTAAAGTGTCTTGGTATTCCTCCATAGTGGGAATGTTGGGTCGTTGAGACACTGCAGGAAACATGGGTTTTTCATAATCATAAGGCATTTGAAACTCCTTTGCTCTTTTCTTTACCCAGCAGGTGTAGGTGTCCACGGCAATGCAATTTCTTGCCTCACCTTTTTCTTTCCATCGGACGTCGTACCAAGCTCTCACCGTTCTTGTTTTCAACCTTTGAGGATCATCCCCTTCTTTGTAAAAGTAGCATTCCACTGCGAGACCAAAGGGTTTAGCTGAATTTGCATACCCGAGTTGTCGTCGGGCTAGGACCGGATTGTAGTTAATTCCTCCTTGTGTACCAATGAGGGGTACGTTGGCGAACTCTCCACAACTTTCAATGGTTTCTTTACCACAGTGAGCCAAGGTATACCAACGGATATCATTATTAGTAAGGGACATAAGTCTTCGAGGCCAACGCAAGCCTTCTCGGTTTTCCGTGAAAATAGGAGACTCAGGTAAGTGTGAAACAATCCATTTGAACAACAGAGGTGCACAACAAACAATGATTCCACCGCCTTGGCGATTCCTATGATGAACAGAGAAATACATGTCACCAAGCAAAGTCGGAACAGGATTTCCAATCAGAAAGATCTTTATGGCATTGATATCAACAAAGTCGTTGACGTTGGGAAACAGAACTAACCCATAGATGAGCAAGGCTAGTATAGCTTCAAAAGCTATCATGCTACCAGTTTCGATGAAATCAAAGGCTTTCTTTACCAGGAAGTGTGAAGTTAAACCCGGGAGGTTTCCTTTGGTAGTCCAATTACTCTCTACTTCAGATTTCTTCAAGTGGATACTTGCTGCAATGACGTGTGACTTAGGAATGGCTTCCAAACCATTGAAGGGTATTTTGTCAGATACAGGAATACCCAAAAGATTGGCATATTCTTCCAAGGTCGGTACCAACTGGTAGTCTGGAAAGGTAAAACATCGGTAGACGGGATCATAGAACTGAACCAGAGTCTTGAGGAGTCCTTCATCAACATGAGTATTCAGGATAGGCAAAAGCTTTCCATAACTTTTCCTAAAATCCGGAGGATCTTGTACAAAAGATGATAACTCTATCAGTTTTCCCACATCAGGCGCTTTGAAACCGTATTTCTTGGTATGCCTCTTTACCTCAATTACCGGCCTTCCACAATTAAAATCATGAGCCAACAATATTCTCAAGAAAAACTCGTCTGAGTTTGGTTCTCCGCATGACAACTATCCAAGTCTTCACCTGGATCGTTTCTGCACCACGTCCTAATAAGGCCAGGATGGGTTGGGGTTCTACGGCCAACTCAGCTTCTACAGTTCAATGCAGCAATAATGTTTTCGCTACGAAACATGCTAAACATATATTACCAACAAGGAACCTCCACTGAGCGGAAGGATTCTCACGAACGCCTGTACATGACTATACGCTCCACCTAATTCTTATGTGTACTTAATCCGGGTTAGGATTTGTCCATAATGTATCACTTAAAACAGAACCACACGAGTAACAGAACCAGAACCACACATGTAACAAAAAATGAAATGAAAAATATAGAAAATAGAATTAACCCTTCCTTTGGAAACAATAAAAAGATGGTCCCCAGTGAAGTCGCCATTTTTCTGTCGCGGGGAAAAATCGTATCTTTTTTCGGGATGAGACACCTGATGCCTTCTTTGGGCTCGAGTGCTCAAAAAAATGATTTTTCTTTTATTCCGACCAAACTTTTTATTGTTTCCAAAGTAGGAAAAGGAAAAAAGCTGCAATAACCTTAAAAGTGGGGGAGAGATCTTTGGGTAAGAGGGTTGGTTATACGAAGGGAAGGTATTAGCACCCAACGTATCTATAGTACTCTATAGGTTTCTTTTCTATGTTTTTCATTCCATGTTATTGAGAGGTTCTGTTGTGAGATAGGTGGGACCTAAGGTGTTTGTTTGATTATGCTCGCAAAGATCATCGCGATCCTCTGCATACATATCCCTTAGAGGGAATCAGAGCATCTGTAGCTCGGGTCTACGGGTGCTAAGGTTTGAGTGGTTTGAGGGGGAAGTTTTGCTCGCCAAGGATACGACCTTGTGCCTACGTATTCTCAAAGGGATGTTGAGAAAGTCAGAGCAATCGTAGTTCCCACTTATGCTAGTGGAAGCAAAGGATAAGAGACAAATGTCATCTAAATGTTCGATGTATCTAATCTATATCATCACATACATCTGTTTGATTTTTGTTTGAAAATCTTTTCATTATAAGCCCTGGGCCGTGCCACTTATGGCGCTTAGAATGATAAAGATGTTTTTGTTTGTTTAACCAGCCTTGTGGCAAAAACTTTCAATGAAGTCAGCCTTGTGACAAAAAGTTTTGATTAATCAGCCAGCCTTGTGGCAAAAGTTTCAATGAAGTCAGCCTTGTGACAAAAAATTTGATTAATCAGCCAGTAATGTGGCAAAAAGGTTTGATTGATTAGCCAGCCTTGTGGCAAAAAAGAAATTTGATTGATTGATTGTTTGTGATGATATAGAAGAGATACTCCTATCATAGAGATGATAAATGTCTAATCTCCTAGGGTATTTGATTTGGATATTGGGGATGCTTATAAGAAGCCCGTGGGTCCTTGTACGAAGCCCAAGAGGAGGCTATCCGAGGGTCCTTGCATTGTAAGCCCAAGAGGAGGCTATGGGAGGGACAATCCAGGGTCCTTGCATTGTAAGCCCAAGAGGAGGCTATGGGAGGGACAAGTCGTTTGTACAAAGCCCAAGAGGAGGCATGGTATAGTTGGTTTGAGCTCTTAGAGCGATTTCACCGGGAAACCATACTCTATGTCCTAACCTAAACTAGGGAGATTCTTTGCACGAAGCCCAATAGGAGGCTATGGGGAACCTAGTGTTGTACTAAGTTGAACAAGCATATATAACACAATCACAGATATGAACAAGTATGAACAAACATGAACAAATACATGAACAAATATGAACAGTTATACATATATGACAAAGTGTGTGTATATAATGGAGTTTATGAAGGAAATATACCTGTAAACATGATCCATTTGTATACACGGGGCTCGGGACTCATACTCGGGGAGAGACCCACTTGAGTTTATTCAAAGCTATGTAAACAAGTATTTACAAAGGGGCTTGGGACTTTTACCTACATGGAGGCCCATGTTTTATTTTTGGGAAGATTTAAAGAAAACCTTCATTTTTGATTTGTTATTCAAGGTTAAAAATCAAATTGATCGAAGTATGTACAAAAAGGTGTACAATGAAATACCTAATTTCATGTACGGGAATGGGACTTATACCTATGTGGAGGCCCATGTTTTATTTGCAAAACATGGTTGATTGTTTTATTTACAGACGCGTCGTTTGAAAAAACCGTTTGAAAGTTGTTTTGAAAGAAGTTTTCTGTTTGAAGAAACTGAAACTGTACAAAGGAAAAGGTATGTACAAAAGGGGCTCGGGACTTATACCTACATGGAGGCCCATGGTATATTGAAAAGTTTTGTTTCTTTGAAGTTTTGTTGTTTTGAAAATTGTTTGAAAAGATTTTATTTTGAAGAAGTTTTATTGTTTTGAAACAAACTGTACAAAAAGAAAAGAAATGGGACTTACACTCTCTAATATTCGAGAGGCCCCACTTCGTTTTGAAAATCAATTGATCAATCAAAAAAAAGATTTAATCAATAGTTCTTTTGAAAAGAAAAATCAAAAAGAAATGGTTATCGTTTTTGAAAAGAATCGTGATCGCTTGTTTTAAAACAATTTTGAATTTAAAAGTAATCAACTTAATTAAGTTAAAACAAGTTTTAATGCTTTATTAAGACCTAAGTGATTAGGGTTTGATCACAAAAAAATATTTACAAGTGATTAAAAAATCAAATAAAACAATATTTAATGTATTTGAAAATACCTAAAAACATGTCATTTTAAACCTAATTAAAATGTATTAAATAAATCTTTTTTGATGATTTTTTTTTGGTATTCATAAAATATGTATATTAAACAAAGAGTGTGCAAAAAATGAAGTGAAAATAATGAATTTTGATTGGTTAAATTAATTGATGAAGTTTGTTAAAAAATGAAAGAAAAATAGTTGCAAAAAAATGGTTTTGGTCCCTAGGGGTGTTGAACCCACGCCCTCTCTCTCACCAACAAAAACATGGACCAACTGAGCCACGCTTGTGGCTTGTAATACACACGCCTTCAGTTTAATATATTTTAAAACCAATATTTGAATTGTTTAAACCAAAAAACGCGCCAAGAACACAACCCTAACTGATTTTTGAAAATCATCAAATCTGTGTTGTTTTGATCAAGTAAAGGGTCTATTCCGCTCGATTTTTCACAAGGATCATGATGGTGGCCTTTGATTTCATTTATTTTCACTCTTAGGTCATCAATTTTCTGGAAATCGTGAAGAACCCTAATTCTGAGATTGATCATGAAATTGTGTATGTGCAAGATAAATAGCAATTGATTGAGGGTTAATGATCCTCATAGGTGCAGAAACAAGATGGTATGTTCATATTTCATTCATGATGCATGATTCATAGAGTTTGAAGTTCAAGTAGCTTACCTTCAAAAACGGCAAAAGTGAGAATCGAATTCTGCAAATGAGGAGTTCCAGTTGTTGTTTCTTGATCTGGACAGCATCAATGGACCTTATGGAACATGTTTGAATGCTTGGAATAGTTTGAATTCACTTGAGCAAGGCCATGGAACCCGATCTGCAGAAGCTTCAAGTATGGATCGAGCTTGATGATTATGAGGTTACAGGTTGATGGTGAGTGTTTGGATAGTTCATATGAAGTATATGGATGGTGTTTGAAGTGTTAGTTTGGACAGAAATAGCCTGGAATTGATTTTGGCATGATAAGGTTCAATATATGCAAATATGGAAGTGAGGTAGTGATTTTGAGATTTGAGGTGTTTTGTGGTGTATGAGTGATTCATACACATCCCATATGATGTTTATGGTTTGCTAGAATCATCACTTTGGTCATAGCTTCAAGGGTTTTGAGGTTGAGAATTTTACCTCTTTGAAACTTAAGAGACTTGCAATTCAAGAAAGAAAGAGAAAACCTATAATTTGTGAGGTTTTGGTGTGATTTTGGAAGTGATTTGAACCTCTATTTATAGGCCAAGAGTTCTGAACTCAGAACTTTGCAAGTTGATCAAGAAGTGATGATTTGGCTTAAGAGATAAAAAGGAATCTTTTACATTTAATGCAAAATGGTTAAAGTGACCAAACCATGGTTAAAACTCAAGCTTCTTATCCTCTTCCATTCTGATCTCAAACCAGAAAATATCTTCTAATTATTGCATTGGTGTGTCATCACTTGTATTATTTGGTAAGATAGTTCATAACTTTGGCAAAATGAGTTGAAATTTCAAGTGAAATGGTCACTAATGGCAAAATTCAAAGCCATAGCTACACTCCATATTTTTTCATGCTCTTGGACATTTTGGAAAGCTCATGTTACATACTTCAAAACCCTAGTTGAAAGTTTCTTCAATACCTTTAAGGAAATGGGTGAAAAAGATCCATGAACTTTGAAGAAAATGAGGTTTTAAGTGAAATTTTCAAAAGATACCAACTTTGAAGCTCCATATCTCTTAAATGGTTGATCTTTTGGAAAAAAATTATATGTGACAAAGTTGTTCATTGGATCAAAATCTACAACTTTCATGTTGGAAGTTTTTTTCAGTTTGTAGGTGAAATTTTGAGAAATTCCCTTCCAAAGTTTGGAAAAAACCATTGAAAAACACTTAGAATTTTTCTAAGTATGGAAAGTCAAACTTTTGACTTTTTGATTCTTGATTGATTTTCTTGATTTTTCTTGATCAAATGACTTCATATATCATATATTAATGATTCAAAACTTCAAAAGTCATGGTTGACCAAAATTCCCCAAAAGTCAATGGTGATCTTGTACAATTGACTCTTTCAGACGAATCGCGTTTCTGGAGATTTCCAATGAACCAGGCTATCCTCATCAAATGAATGGTATGAATTGATCATATTGAGGCATTAGAGGATATTGAGCCATGGTTTAAGTTGTGGCACCATGTCCTGATTAAAAAGTCAGTTGTTCAGTGAATTAGGTCAAAAAACCCTAATTGTCGACCTGATGAAATTGATGACTGTGGATCTTGAATTGAGATGTAATTTCCATTGGATATTGTCATAAGTATTATTTGAAGATGATTGAAACCTTTGAGTGATCCCCTGGGGCTTTTTAGGGTTTCCCAAATGTGATCCCTGATTTCAGTCCCTGATAGTCCAAAACCCTAATCTGATGATTTGAAATTTCACTGTTGATCAATCCTTGTGTAGGAGATGTCTTGAGCCAATGGAGTAGGTCAAAATGATGTACTTGGGGTCTTGAGGTCATGTCCCAAGTCATTGGGTCAAATCCTGAGCAAAAGTCAGGAGTATGCTATCTTCAGTCAAAACCCTAATCTGGTTGGTTCAGAGCCTTTGAGCTTGTTGAAATTAATCTCTGAGGACCAAATGTTGATTGTTGATGAAGATGATTCATTTGAGATGAAGGGAGAACAAAACCCTAATTGATTGTTACTTGTACTGATGAGTGATTTCTTGATTAAACCCTGCTGAGTCACAAGTAGCAAACACAAGCTATGCAATTTGTTAGAGATGCAAATGATGCATATGCTATGATATGAGGTGGTATCTTAGGTCAAAAATTGGGGTATGACACTGGTCATTTACTGAAAAATGGTTTGTTGAAAAAAATTTCAGTCTACTAAATCACCGACCTGTGCGACCCGTGCATCGCACGAGTATATTAAAAATAAAATTATATTTTTTTTATAATAGTTGATATTTAATTTTTTATTTGAATATAAATTATTTTGTAGGCCATTTAGATTATGTTTACATATATTAGTGATATTTTAATGTGAAAGCATATAAAATTATCTTGTAGGCATTTAAATTATGTTTGTAATTATACTATTAATATTAATTTTTTAATGTGAAAGATAATAAATTAGAAAAAAATCTACTATGATAATTTAAAATGTATAACTTTAAGGAAAGAAATATTAATTAAAAAAGAATATTATTAAATATTTCTTTGTAAATTACATTTGATTCAGATTTGTTTGGATCATCTTTTAACAAAATTGCACGGTTCGGTTCAGTTTGCGGTTTGTATTTGTCGCACGCTCGCGAAAATATGAACAACAGAGTCGCCACCAATATATTTATCCCAAAGAGGGAAAGGAATATCAGGAAACCTAAGATGAATAAGAACGATGTCTTTCGACCAGAGATAGGGTACGGGAGTCGGTTACGCAAGGGGAAGGTACTAGCACCCCTCATGCCCATCGTACTCGATGGTATCCATCTATGTTTGTTGCTATCTAACGGGTGTGTTAACTATAAATCTAGAGCTTAATGCTAAGGGAATGTATGCAAATGAAAGAAGAAGAAACACGGGGAAAATAAGGTTTATAAATAGTTGTGCTCGCTTAGGCCCCGCGACCTAATGCCTACGTATCCTTTTCAGGAATCAGAGCGCCGTAGTTCGGTTCTTTAGTTTTTGTTTGTTTTTGTGTTTTTTAGTGGACGGAATTACATTCGCAATCTAGCGTCAGGATAGCAGCTCGTTGAGTGGAGTCTTATGCGTTACCAGTCTGCGATCGAAAGGAAGCAACATGTCCGATAAAGGGAAAGAATGCCTCGGAGGCGAGATGAAGAAGAGATTATGAGCATTTCGAGTGGAACCCTAAAGCAAGGGAGACTCGAGTTGCTCTATGGTTTGTGTTTTTTAGAAATTGGGAACTTACGCTCGAATGGTTCCCTTAAGCAAGGGAGATCCAAGCACTCGAATGATTCCCTTAAGCAAGGGAGATTCAAGCTTCCATTCCCTATTTAACGATTTTCACTTTTTTATTAATGTTTTTTTAGAGTATTTTCTTGGTATTTTTTATGGGGATTCAATTCGGATATTGTTAGGTGTTTTAAAGTAGAAAAGGAAAAGAAACTAGCCTAAGTATGAAGGGAATTTCTACCTAATGTTATCATGGTTTCTTCCTAAGGTTAGGAATAAAAGAATATGAAAATAAAGATCACAATTAGAAGTCAACAAGTAGGATACATGAAAATAGTACAAGAGCATGAAATAGAACAAGTCAAAATATAGCACAAAAGTGAATTAAAAGTACTATTATTTTTATGTTGATTTTTATGAGAGAAATTGAATCACAAGTCAAGTAAAAAGACTAAAAAACAAATAGCCTAAAACTAATATTTTTTATGATTATTTTTTTATGTCAAAAGTCGTATAGTCTAAAAGAAAATTAGCAATTTTATCACCAAAAGAGAGTGGGAAATAGGTGCATGGCCCAGTCAGAGGGGGTGCAAGTTGAATTAGGGATGGTTCAGTAAGTGAAATAGGTGCATGGCCCAGTCAGAGGGGGCCCATAAGGGTTTTTTTTTGTTATTCAGATTTTAATATCGAAAGAAGATCGTGGGCCCAGTAGGGGGTCTAATAGTGTGATTCGTTTGGCCCAAGACATTGTTATAGTCCAAGTTCAGATTTCATTCAATATCCATTAATCAGATTTCACATTTAAACCTAACTAATAACAATTAATCAGACTTTATGGTACCATTAATCAGGTTTATTTCACATTCAATCTTAAATTAAAAAGATGAAAAAAGGATGAATTAAAATAAAATAAAAATAATTATGAAAAGGGGATTTTAGGGTTTGCAATGTGACTATTCAAATTCAGAACTCACCTCTCCTTTGCGAACGGAGAAACGGCGCCGATAGTTCCTCCTCATCTCTGGCCGGCCGTTCAATTCGTCTCCAGCAAACAACAAAGCTTGCTCCCTCTGGCTTTTTTCCGTTCATCCCTCATTATCTTCTCCGAACTTCCGATTCATATTCTTGCATCGGAGGCGTGTGATTCTCGTGCCTGAAAGTGATGCGAATATCTGAAGGTGAAGGAGATTGTGTAGAGAAGATGAAGATTTGGAGATGGCGTTGGTTGTGAAGATGATGATGAATCGATCGAGGGAGATGAAGGCTGAGTAGTTGTTGAAGATGAATGATGGAGGTAGTTTGAAGAATTGATCTTAAGCAAACTTCTTACAGGTGAAATCTTAGTTCTCCGCTTCTCTCTGTTTTTGCTCTTTATTCACGATTCTTCTTCTTCTTTGCTAAGCTTCTGTTTTGGTTGTTTGTTGCGAGATTGAGGAAGATTGATGACGAGGTTCTGAAATATGAAATTTGTGGATTGAAGAAGATTCAAGGAGCATTCAAGAATTGCGTTGATGATATCGGAAGGAATCGAAGGTTGAGTTCCGAGGTGGAGATGAAACTAATTCAGATTGAAGGAGTGAAGATGATGAACACCATTTTGAGAGAGAGTGGTGGAGTGATGAATATTGATGATTGAATCCAGAGAGAGTGGGGGGAGATTGAGAAAAGAGAAGTGAGGATTGAAGGTGATGAAGAGTGAATTGAGAGAGAGAGAGAAGGTGGTCATGAAGTGAAGAGAGCCGACTTGAAGAATGAAGAAGATCTTTTTATATAGAGATGAAGAAGATCGGTTTTCTGAAGGTTAGTTCCCACTCTAATTTCTGTTACTTTCTGTTTGTAACTGATTCTGTTAGCTCTGGTTATATGTTGGAGATTGTTGGCTTTTGGCAGTTAGCTGGTGGTTACAAGACTGTTTTTTCTGTTATGATTTGTTAGGAGTTAGTTAGTTGGTTAGGGTAGTTAGGATGGGTTCTGTTATGTATTAGTTTCTGTTAGAAGCTATGGAAAGTTAGTACAAGAGAGGGAAAAAACAGAGTTGTTAGCATTAGCATTGATTGGACCTAAATATGCATGGACTGAATCCTTTTCTTCTTTGTAACGTTTGTTTTTCCTCTTGCTCTTTTCTGAAATTAATATTGCATCAAAATGTAGTCTATATTGCTGCCACAGGATAAGAGCATCTTTGTTCATTATGGAATGCTTGGGCTATTTGAATATTGCTTGAATCTGTGGACAGGTTTTGACTTGATGATTAATGCGGGGCTGGCCCGAAGAAGTAATGATGATGATTGGTTCCGAAGACTTCGAAAGTGCGGAAGGCGTGGAGCATAAGACACTTTTTTATGTTTCCTTTTGAGTGGCTGCAGAATGATGGTGGATATTTGATGAGCTCTTAACACCTAATGAAGGCCAAGCACAATTCAAAGACATTGGAAGTTTAAAGCTTGCTCAATGGAATTTAGGAACTTAGAGATTTTAGACTTAGCAATAAGTTTATGATGTCTCTTTTTCTTTTCTTGTTCCATGTTCTAGAAGTGTAAAAAAATGGATATTGGTAATGGTTTGTAAGATGAACAAAGTATTAGAACTATTTGTGAGGTTCTTTTGTAGTTTTATTTTGGTAATGAACATGGCTTTGATGCAATTGGATCTTGTATGGATAGCTTGGAAAGATGACGAGCATTTGACAAATTGAATGAAAGCTTGGAATTATGAATATAATCCTGAATGCCATTTTGATATTTTTCCATTAAGCTTGATATTTTTCCATTAAGCTTGGACCCATCATGTTTCTTATAAACATAGGAACAGGTCTTTAGTCACCTCTTTAGCCTACCCTGGTGAGTTTCTTCCACTCTTCAAACCAGACTTTAAACAAGCTAAGAATGTCTCAATCTCAGTATTGAGTTCACTTTTGGAATGAGAGACATGGACAGTCTCTGTCACCTTTATTCTCAATCTTCAACAAATTTCCTCCTTAGTAGAGTCTAGGTTCCATATCTGTCTATCCTCAGTCAGAGTCAGCCTTAATCTTGTGCTTTAATCAAGAAGTCTCAATTAATTAATCACTCTTCCATCATAAATTCCCTGGAAAGGGTTACCCTCCAACACTCCTCCATTTTTATAAAATCCCCTGGAAATGGTCAGCCTCCAAAAATTAAGCTTTTCAAAGATAAAATCTCCAGCTGAGAAAAACCCCTGGAAAGGGTTAGCCTCCACATCATTCCTTCATTTTTAACAAAAACCCCTGGAAAGGGTTAGCCTCCAAATTCAGTCCTTTAAAGTCATAATTCCCTGGAAAGGGTTAGCTTCCAAAAATTCAACTTTTAAAAAGATAATCTCACCAGTTGAGTCCCACCTAGGTCAGTCTCAGTCAATAAAAAAACAATTCCCCCGCAGGGTCTACTTTAGGTCAACCACTCAAACAAATTCCCCAGTAGAGTCAATCTTCAACCCTGGGTCTTCCATTCACCAATCCCTGCTTGACAAAAGCACAATCCTCAGTAGGGTCAACCTTTAGTCTCTAAACAAAAGAGTAATCCTAAAAAAAAAATCCCCTCTGAATCAAAAGATCCCACAATGGTAGATCTTTCCCCAATTTAAAAGTCAGCCTCAACCTTGGGCTTTGTACAAGGCATATACTCCCCTTAGAGTCAAAACCCTACTCATGGGTATTCCCCTATCCAGAGTCAGCCACAACCTTGGGCTTCATACAAGGCAGATAATAGAGTCTCCCCTAGCAAGAGTCAGCCACAACCTTGGGCTTCATACAAGGCACAAAATAGAGTCTCCCTAGGTAGAGTCAGCCACAATTCTGGGCTTTGTACAGAACACTAAATAAACCTCTCAATCATAAAACAAAATAAACACTCTCCAATTAAAGTCATCCTCAATTATGGGCTTCATACAGAACACAAAATCATTAAAAGTCAATTTCCGATGGAGTCATCTCCCAGAGTCAATAAAAAAAATCAAAAAGCCTCAAGCTTGGGCCTCATACAAGCCAGCTAAAAATCAAATCTTTCAAACAGTGGATAGACATAGCTCATCTTTATAGGGAGATATTTCTCCTATCTCACCACAAACAATCATTTCAAACAAACAATCATTTCAAACATTCTCCCATTTAGGACTCATGAAAGGCATGCTCTGGCACACACCCAGACTTGTATAACTTTCCCTAATTTGGTCGAGAATCTTTCATTCAAGAGACACGTGAGTGGCATACTTGTACACAACCAAGTAAGGTCCCTCTCTTAATGAAACAAACTCAGCTTTTCTGTCACTTTAAATGTTTGTGGTGGAATAGTAGAAATACCTCTCTGTAAAGATGACTTCATGTCTCTTTACTGTAAACGGAGATTTAATTCAAGCTTCAACCTTGAGCTTCAAGCAAGGCACCAAAAAAACAATTAATTTCCCTAATTAGTTCCCCGAACTATAAAAAGCTCTGACTTCCATCAGGGATATGTAGGCATGAGGTTCACAAGGAATCTCAGCGAGCTAATAAAAAAAACAAAATAGTCAGTTTGTCTGTCTTTCAACTCAATTCAATTTTTTCTCCTAACACAAAGGAGAAACTTTCCCAATCATTAAGCAACAAACACAAACACATAGACACAGAGAAGGTTCCCGTAGAGTACTACGGATATGTAGGGTGCTTCAAACCTTCCCTATGTATAAGTGACCTCCCGGACTCTAGAATTTCTAGTCTAGGTGAATCCCCACACTTAGCAAACTCCTAGGGTTTATTTGAGATATTTTTCCCCTTCCTCCTCGTAGGATAATTAAAAAGTTCGTGTGCTATCGTAGGAAGAACTGAAATAAAATTCATCCCACCACGGGCAAATTCTCCTTCCAATTTTCGCGTGAAGGGTCTAGCGTGCCGTCCTCCCAAGTGAGACGGGGAGGTAAAAAAAACGACATCACAGAAAAATTGCGACTCTGCTGGGGACAAGTAATAACCTTGGTTTTTCATCCAAACCAATGGTTGACCTGTGCTGGTCCAACCCCAATGAGGAATTAGGGATGCCAAATTCCCCCTCAAACAAGAGAGGTCCTGCCTAACCTATGTGTCATTTCATGTGGTGAGAAAGGGCTTCTACCATACTGTTTATATTTTTATGTTTTGTATCAAGAAAGGGCTTGATTCCCCCTTGTGGTGAGAAATCCTATACCCGGATTTGAGTGCAACATAAGATAGGATGGAGGATGTCTTCTCGGTAAAGGCCCTCTAATCTTGGTTCCCAAATCTACTCTTGGGATTTTCCTGGCTGGTTGTGATTAACTGCGCCAATGCATTCTGAGACTGATTTGTACAAGGAGAACCTAGAAACACATTAACCCCACTTAAAGCCTTTTTAGAACGTAGAGCGTTGATTACAAAAGTAATTGTCATGCAGATACTACACTCAGAGAAAACTCTCTTGGAGATACCAGTCAACATATCTTTAAGATTGAGCAAAAGCTCTGAGACCTCTAGAACCCGTTCTACAGGTACAAAAATCCTTATCCATAGTTTACCCAGGGGCGAGGTTTGCGATGTGACTCCATGACCACTATACCCTTCTACGCCATCTTTGTTTAAAAACTCTTGTGTATGCATTCATGCATTCATCATCATAATAATAAAAACAAAAGAGTCTTTTTCAAGTCGTTTTTCAAGGAAACTAAATAACGAACGTTTTGAACTTCATAGAAAGAGAGAAACAGAGAAAGGACTTAAGTATATATACCATGGATTACGGAATAAAGAGAGCTAGGAAATACACCTTCAAGATTCCTAAGTTCGAGGAATTGGAATACCAACATTGTGGATGGAATCCTTCCCACATTGGTACAGTTTTACGATCCAACATATTAGTGCTTTACCTTTCCAGATTATCAACTCATGCCTACGTTGGAGGAGTACTCTCGTCTAGTTGGAATACCCGTGTACGCGCAAGATCTGTACTCCGGTTTGGAAAAGAATCGTGACGACATTATCATTGCTGCAACTACTCCCTTAAACGTAGTCGACATCAGAACTCATATGGTGAGTAAAGGAGGAATTCAAGGATTGCCCTCCAAGTTCCTGTTGGATCAAGCTCGGTACTTCGCCATCATCCAAGATATGAGTGCTTTTGAGGACATCTTGGCATTGCTTATCTACAGATTATTTTTGTTTCCTAATATTGACAATTTCGTCGACATCAACGCAATTAAGATCTTCTTAATTGGAAATCCAGTTCCAAACTTGCTTGCGGATGCTTATCACTCTATGCATTTAAGAAACCTGCATCAAGGAGGATTAATCACATGCTGCGGACCGTTGTTATACGAATGGTTCGTCTCGCACCTGCCAAAGCCTAGCACTTTTTGGAACCTGAGGGATGGCCTTCACTGGTCACAGAAAATCATGTCCCTCACTCATACGGACATTGATTGGTGTAGTCCTGACAACGACGAAACCAAGATCATCTTCAGTTGCGGAAGTTATCCCAATGTACCCCTTATTGGAACTTAGGGAGGAATCAGTTATAATCCAGCTTTAGCCCGTCGTCAATACGGCTATCCCATGAAAAATATACCAAGTAGTATTTAATTGGACGGTCTGTTCTTCAAGAACATCGACGATCATGGTAACATGCTGAAGAAGGAAATTGTCCAAGCCTGGCGTCTTGTTCACAGCAAAGGGAGAAGATTGTTAGGAAAACATCTTTGCATCTCCCTGGATCCTTACCTTCAATGGGTATACGTCAGGGCATTCAAGCTCAGGATGCCAGACCAGCTTCAAGAACCTATTTCCCTAAGGGAACCAATTTTCCTTTTCTCCACCGATGTTGAGAAACTACAAGCGGCATTAAACAAGGTATGCCAAGAAAGGAATGCTTGGAGAAACAAGTATCGAATCGTCAACACGGAAAACATTGAGATTCAGAACATCCTGAGAAGGAAGGATGAGTTACTTGAAGTACTCGAACGACAAGTGACACAATCGTCACTTTCTCATCATATCCCTCATGCTTCCTGGATCATCGATCAACTCATGTTAGAGAATGCTCAGCTCAAGAAATAGAAGAAGATGTTAGAACGTGGAGTCGGCTTGTCGTCAAAGTTTTAGAGTCCTTTCTCTCTGTTTCTCTGTATTTCCCTTTTCAAAGTGTGTAAAAAAACGGTATTTTCGCTTAATCAATAAAAAGTTTGATGTTTCATAACGTAATTATGGTGTTTCCTTGAAAAACATTAATTTAATTGCATGCATCGCTTTAGCCGTAAGCACTGACACGAGAATTGTCGCGGATCTAATCGTCACTTTCCTTTCTCCAGAAAGAGATGAGGAGAAGGAGGTGAACAAAGGCATTCAAGCTGTCTCATTCATACAACACTCGTTCAAGTCGCAAGAAAAGAATGGACGACTTAGAGCAAGAGAATGGAGAACTCAGAGAAGAGGTCACTACTCTCAAAGAATCTGTTGAAAAGCTCAACAGTATGGTAGAAGCCCTGGTGGTTGCACAAAGACAACCTCCACCAGAAGAGCCACAAAGGACCGTGGTTTCCGAGATTGTTTCTACTCCTATTCCTCAATATACCATTCCACCCAACCGACCTTGGGGCATGCCGTATAATTTCATTCCAGACGGGTACATAGCCCCAGTTTCTGAAGTTCCAAGAGTCACAATGGATATCATCCACCAGAGGGTTACAGACCTCTGGAAATTGAAGTTCCAAGAGCAACAACAATGAGTTTCACACAACAGAACACTGAGACACCAAGATCTGCCGCCGTCATGGCTTCTCCACAGCTGATTATGCATACTTTTCCTCCGCCAGGCGGACAAGTGTATCATCATGCTCCCAGTGAGGGCGCTGGCGTGTATGAAAGATTGGATGAGTTCCAGGAACAGTTTCTACAAATGCAGAAGGAACTCAAGACTCTCCGAGGACAAGATTTATTTGGAAAGAATGCTGCAGACCTCTGTCTGGTTCCAAATGTTAAGATTCCTCTCAAATTCAAAGTACCAGATTTCGAGAAGTACAAAGGGAATTCATGCCTACAAAGTCACCTTGTGATGTACGCTCGAAGGATGTCAACTCAGACTGATAATCAACAATTGCTCATTCATTACTTTCAAGACAGCCTGACTGGTGCTGCACTCAAATGGTACATGAACTTGGATAGTTCAGAGATTCATACTTTTCTAGACCTCGGAGAGGCCTTCGTCAAACAGTATAAGTACAGCCTGGATATGGATCTCAACAGAGATCAACTCCGGGCCATGACTCAAAAGGATAAAGAGAGTTTCAAAGAATACGCTCAAAGATGGCGTAAAGTTGCTGCTCAAGTTTGTCCTCCTCTTGAATAGAAAGAAATGACAAAAATCTATCTCAAGACTTTGAGTCCATTTTACGACGGACGAATGGTCGCCAGTGCCCCCAGTGACTTTATAGAGATGGTAAATATGGGTGTATGTTTGGAAGAAGCAGTTCAAGAAGGACGCTTGAACAAAGAATCAGAATCTTCTATTGGTCCTAGGAAGTACGAAGTTCTTTCCAGAAGAAAAAGGATCATGACGTTGTTACAACAAGATTTGTTCTGATCAATATTCTTAGTTTTGATGATAACAATGTATATGAATTTTGCTTGAGATAATGTGGTACTCTAATCCTATGCAATTTCCATTTCAGGAAATATATAAGGAGTATGCACAAAAGCAGCGCAAGAAGCACTGACTCAGAAGGTTCAAGTATGCAACATCAGAACATGCTCTCGCAAGACATCAGAAGATGGTCAAGCAGAATCAGAACATGGTCTATTAAAGCATCAGAAGAACTTGAGATCAGAAGCTGAAGCACTGAAGTTCTCATGGTATCACGCTAGAAGCACTTCAAGTTCAGAAGACAAGAAGATGCTCTTCACCAAGCTATTTGACTCTGATGATATTCAAACGTTGTTTACACAAACATCAGATCAGAAGCAAGTACAAGATGGCAGGCTACGCTGACTGACAAAAGGAACGTTAAAGCAGGAAAAGCAAGGCTCGAGGTAGTTGACAAAAGAGTGAAACATTAAATGCAATGCTGTACGGATCACGCAATGCATTAAATGCTTCCAACGGTCATCTTCTCAAACGCCTATAAATAGATGTTCTGATGAGAAGCTGAATACAACACTTTGCGTAAACATACAGAAACGCTGTCAAATTCAAAAGCTCTCAAACTTCATCTTCAACCTCACTTCGTTACTGTTGTAATATCTTAGTGAGATTAAGCTTAAACTTAAGAGAAAAATCACAGTTGTGATAATAACTTATTAAGAAGCATTGTAACTCTTATAAGAATTTGTTTACGTTCATTTGTAAGAACTAGAGGAGTTCAAGTTGTGATCGGATTCTCTAGAAAGTCTTAGAGGGTATCTAAGCATTGTGTTCCTAGAGTGATCAGGTTGTGATCAGAATACTCTAGAAGACTTAGAGGTTATCTAAGTGGAAAACCATTGTAATATTGTGTGATTAGTGGATTAAATCCTCAGGTGAGGTAAATCACTCCAAAGGGGTGGACTGGAGTAGTTTAGTTAACAACGGACCAGGATAAAAATCATTGTGCAAATTGTTTTTATCTTAAGAGTTTTAAAGCTACACTTATTCAAACCCCCCTTTCTAAGTGTTTTTATATCCTTCAATTGGCATCAGAGCGTCGTTTCTAAGGTGCAAGCACTTAACTGTGTTTAGAAAAGATTCAGGAAGAGAAAAACGCTTAAGTCAAGATGGCTGGTGAAGATCCAACACCTACATCTACATCTGGCTCTACTGAGCAATACAATGGAAATGGTAACGATGGTTATACTAAACCACCAGTATTCGATGGTGAATACTTTGAATATTGGAAAGATAGACTTGAAAGTTACTTTCTTGGTCTAGATGGTGACTTATGGGATCTTCTAGTGGATGGTTACAAACATCCAGTGAAAGCTAGAGGAGTAAAGCTAACAAGACAAGAAATGAGTGATGATCAAAAGAAAAAATTCAAAAATCATCACAAGTGTAGGACTATTCTGCTGAATGCTATTTCTCATGCTGAATATGAGAAGATATCAAACAGAGAAACTGCCTATGATATATATGAATCATTGAAAATGACTCATGAAGGAAATGCCCAAGTCAAGGAGACCAAAGCTCTTGCCTTGATCCAGAAATATGAAGCCTTCAAGATGGAGGATGATGAAAACATTGAGAAAATGTTCTCAAGGTTTCAAATGCTAACTGCTGGATTAAGAGTTCTTGACAAGGGATACACCAAGGCTGATCATGTCAAGAAGATCATTAGAAGCTTGCCAAGAAGATGGGGTCCTATGGTGACTGCTTTCAAAATTGCCAAGAATCTGAATGAAGTCTCTCTTGAAGAATTGATCAGTGCCCTGAGGAGTCATGAAATAGAGCTGGATGCTAATGAACCTCAGAAGAAAGGTAAGTCTATTGCATTAAAATTTAATTATAAAAAATGCACTAACGCTTTTCAGGCTGAAGAACAAGATTCTATAGAATCAGAATCAGAAGAAGAAGATGAACTGTCCATGATCTCCAGAAGGGTAAACCAACTCTGGAAAAGCAAGCATAGGAAGTTCAAGAACTTCAGAAGTTCTAAGAAGCTTGAAAAAGGAGAATCTTCTGGAGGCAGAAGATCTGACAAGAAGAAGGTCACATGCTATGAATGCAATGAGCCTGGTCACTACAAGAATGAGTGTCCAAAACTTCAGAAGGAGAATCCCAAGAAGAAGTTTCATAAGAAGAAATGTCTTATGGCAACATGGGATGATTCAGATTCAGAATCAGAATTAGACTCTGAAGGCGAGTACGCAAACATTGCACTGATGGCCACAGTTGATGATGGATCAGAATCTACATCAGAATCAGATTCTAAAGAGGTATTTTCTGAACTATCTAGAGAAGAGTTAGTTTCCAGTTTAAAAGAACTTCTGGAACTCAAGGCTCATCTTAGTATCAAATACAAAAAGCTGAAAAAGTTATTTGATTCTGAAACTAAGAAGCTGGAAGTGGAAAATTCTGAACTGAAGGAAAAAGTTTTAAAATTATCCAAAGATATTGGATCTCCTTCTGAATCAGAAAAATCCATTCTTAGTCTCAATCATATTCTGAAAGAATATGACTCGAGCTTCAGAAAGTTCTTATCTAGAAGTATTGGCAGAAGTCATCTTGCTTCTATGATATATGGTGTTTCTGGAAACAAAAGGATTGGCATTGGCTATGAGGGTGATACCCCACATAAATTTGAACCTGTAGATGATATGAAAATCACATACAAGCCATTGTATGATCAGTTCAAATATGGCCACTCACATGATATTAGGCTCACTTCACATGCCAACAGCTTTCATGCTACACACACTAAGAAGAATGTGACACAACCTAGAAAATATCATGCTGCTAAACCTAAAGAATATCATGTTGTACCTCCTGTTGTTTATTATGCTAAACCCAAGTTCAATCAGAACTTGAGGAAAACTAACAAGAAAGGACCCAAGAAGTTGTGAATACCTAAAGAGAAGATAATTTCTGTTGCAGATATCCTTGGCAGCAAAGAAGACAAAGCACAACATGTCATGGTACCTGGACTCTGGGTGCTCGCGACACATGACGGGAAGAAGGTCTATGTTCCAAGACCTGGTGCTTAAGTCTGGTGGAGAAGTCAAGTTTGGAGGAGATCAGAAGGGCAAGATAATTGGCTCTGGAACCATAAGTATTGGTAACTCTCCTTCCACATCTAATGTACTTCTTGTAGAAGGATTAGCGCATAACTTATTGTCCATAAGTCAATTAAGTGACAATGGTTATGACATAATCTTCAATCAAAAGTCTTGCAAGGCTGTCAGTCAGAAGGATGGATCAATCCTATTTACAGGCAAGAGAAAGAACAACATTTATAAAATTGATCTTTCAGATCTTGAGAAGCAGAAGGTGACTTGCCTTATGTCTGTTTCTGAAGAGCAATGGGTCTGGCACAGAAGATTAGGACATGCTAGTTTGAGAAATATTTCTCAGATTAACAAACTAAATCTGGTCAGAGGTCTCCCAAATCTGAAATATAAATCAGATGCTCTTTGCGAAGCATGTCAGAAGGGCAAGTTCTCCAAACCTGCATTCAAATCTAAGAATGTTGTCTCTTCCTCTAGGCCGCTAGAACTTCTACACATTGATCTGTTTGGACCAGTCAAAACAGCATCTGTCAGAGGGAAGAAATATGGATTAGTCATCGTAGATGATTATAGCTGCTGGACATGGGTAAAGTTCTTAAAACACAAGGATGAGTCTCATTCAATGTTCTTTGAATTCTGCACTCAGATTCAATCTGAGAAGGAGTGCAAAATCATAAAGGTCAGAAGTGATCATGGTGGTGAATTTGAGAACAGACTCTTTAAGGAGTTCTTCAAAGAAAATGGTATTGCCCATGATTTCTCTTGTCCTAGAACTCCACATCAAAATGGAGTTGTAGAGCAAAAGAATAGGACTCTACAAGAAATGGCCAGAACCATGATCAATGAAACCAATATGGCTAAGCACTTCTGGGCAGAAGCAATAAATACTGCATGTTATATTCAGAATATAATCTATATAAGACCTCTTCTAAATAAGACTCCTTATGAATTGTGGAAGAACAGAAAGCCCAACATTTCTTATTTTCATCCTTTTGGATGTGTTTGTTTCATTCTGAATACTAAAGATCATCTTGGTAAGTTTGATTCTAAGGCACAGAAATGTTTCCTTCTTGGATATTCTGAACGCTCTAAAGGCTACAGAGTATACAATACTGAAACATTGGTTGTATAAGAATCAATCAATATCAGATTTAATGATAAGCTTGGTCTTGAAAAGCCAAAGCAGTTTGAGAATTTTGCAGATATAGATATTGATATATCAGAAGCAGAAGAACCAAGAAGCAAAGTATCAAAAGCTGAAGATCTCAGAAGCAAAGGATCAGAAGATCAAGTTGCTGCGTCTGTAGAGAATCTCAGAATTTCTGAAGAGCCAACAATCAGAAGATCTTCTAGACTCACCTCTGCACACTCAGAAGATGTCATTCTTGGAAAGAAGGATGATCCTATCAGAACAAGAGCATTCCTTAAGAACAATGCATAATGTCAATTAGGTCTTGTCTCTTTGATCGAGCCAACTTCTGTTGATCAAGCTCTAGAAGATGCAGACTGGATAATTGCCATGCAAGAGGAACTAAATCAGTTTACAAGGAATGATGTATGGGATCTTGTTCCTATACCAAAAGGATTTAACATCATTGGTACAAAGTGGGTTTTCAGAAACAAGCTAAGCGAGAAGGGAGAAATGGTAAGAAACAAAGCCAGACTGGTGGCTCAGGGTTATAGTCAGCAAAAAGGTATTGACTATACAGAAACCTTTGCACCAGTGGCCAGGTTAGAATCTATTCGTCTATTAATTTCTTTTGCTACTCAACATAACATCACTCTATATCAGATGGATGTTAAGAGTGCCTTCTTAAATGGATATATAGATGAGGAAGTCCATGTTCACCAACCTCCCGGCTTTGAAGACTTTAAGTCTCCAGAACATGTTTTCAAACTAAAGAAATCATTGTATGGATTGAAGCAAGCTCCTAGGGCTTGGTATGAAAGATTAAGTTCTTTCCTTCTGAACAATGGTTTCACTAGAGGACAAGTGTGTCATACCCTAATTTTTGACCCCCCTGAGATGGCATATCTTCAGGATTTTTCATCAGGTCAAGACAAGTTCCCAGAGCAGTCACTTCTCCATCTGGTATCCAATCGAGGATGCTCAAAAACAAGAAAGCTCAGGCAAAAGATCAATCAATACAAGGATTAGTCCCTAATACAGTCATGAGGCTCAAAGACTTCACTTTTCTCATCTATGATTGATTAGACATCCAGTCATATGAGTACAGGTTTACTCAGGTCACCAGACTAGGGTTTTGAGCCTATCAAGGACTAAAATCAGGGATCACTTTTGGGAAACCCTAAAAAGCCTCAGGGAACCATTCAAAGACATCAATCATCTTCAAATAACTCATATTACAAGATCTACTGGACATCACACTTCAATTCAAAGTCTACAGTCATTATTTTCACATGGTCGACAAATTAGGGTTTTGACCTAATTCACCAAGATAGTTGACTTTTAATCAGGGCATGAATCCAAAACTCAAGACATGATTCAAGAATCTCTACTACCTCAATATAATCCATTTACATCATTCATTTGAGGAAAAGATCTTGTTTCTACACAAAAGCCCAAAAATTCACTTTGTCAGGAAAAAGTCAACTGTGAAGGATCATCATTGACTTTTAAGGTTTTTGGTCAAAAAATGACTTTCAAAGATCAATATCATCAATATATGGATGTCAAAGTCATTTGACCAAAGAAATTCAAAGAAATTCATCAAGGAGCGAAAAGTCGGGAATTAGGGTTTTTGAAGGCATGGTGAGAACTCAAAATTTCACCTACACAACTCAAAAAACTTCCAACATGAAAGTTGTAGATCTTGCAAAATAAAACAACATCTTACAAAGGAACTTTTTTCAAAAAGATCAACCATTTATGAAGTTTTGGAAATTTTGAAGTTTAGGTCATAAACACTTAGAAATTTTTCTAAGTGTTTTAACCTAGTTTTCATCCAACTTTGGGCTCATTTTTCACAAATTTCCCAAATGATTCTGAAGAAGACATAAACTAATGATTTGAAGTAGATGTTTAGGGCTTTCCAAATTGTGTTCAACCTTCTCCAAATTCAATTTGAGCTAGGAGTTATGCTTGTTCAAAGTTGGCCTCATGAAGTGAAATTATAGGTCATGTACAATTTGAAACTTTGCAATTTTGTGCATTTTGCTTCACTAAATGATGCTACACGACCTCTAATACATCTGAAGACATGCCATACATTCAAATTCATCATTGCATAAGGATTAGAGAAGATTCCCAAAAACAAAGGCATGTGATTATGTAATGATTGCATTTTTGAATTTATGGCAAATGGTGAATCATCAAGGAATCTTGCTCTAAGCCAATTAGAACTCTCCTCTGAATCAGAAATGTTCCCTAAGATCATGCAAGATCAATGGTTGGGGAAGCTAGCCCGAAAATGCATCATTTGCATTTGGGATATTTTCAAACTTTCTTCATGGCTAAGAAACCAAACTCACCTCATTAAGCAAGCTTACTATGATCAATTACTCTGAACCAATTCCCTATAAATAGAGGCCTCATTCTCATTCAGAAAACACACCAAAGAAACTCAATTCCTTGCTTTCTCTTTCTCTTCTCATGCTTATTGTTTTTCAAAGTTCTTTGGCAAGAAGAATCGTTTTCTTCAAACCAGAGCTCATCTTTGGAAAGTAAGCATTCTAACATCTCAAGGGAGGTCATTTGAGGTGATCCAAGCACCTGGATCACTTCTGTAAGTGGAGGAACACCATTGTTGCTCTCACTTTGGAGCATTTGCAGTTGGAGGTCCATGGAGTAATTTAGGAGGTTCTGAGCCAAGCCAATCATCCAGGCACATTCCTCAGGTCATAGTGAAGCTAACCAGATGGCTGCAGCTCATCTGTAACTCAAGAATCAACACCCTCCATGTTCACTTGAAGCTGAAATCGAGGGAGGACCATAGAGCAATTCAGGAGGATTCAAGCTCCAACGAGCATTCAGTTAGCATCATTGGGTCTCAGGGAAGCTATTGAGATCATTCATTCAAGCCCAGGTGCTCTCAATCATCCTCACGACCTCCATTTTCAGAGGTAAGTTCCTGAACCTCACTTCTCTAATTTAAGTACTCTTTGTGAAATAGCTCGATTCTATCTTGTTCAGCATCATCAGAGGATTGAAAACCCTCTATCATCATCCATTTATCTTGCAGTATAGTCATTTAATTTGATTTTGAAATTTTAGGGTTCTTCACGATTTCTGGTAAATTAGTTAGATGTAGTTAATATTAATTCATGTTAGTTACATATTTAGAATCGTGAGTGAATTTAGAGCAAGTTTCATGTTTACATCATTGCAAATGGTTGAGAGTTGAGAGAGTTCAGAAATTTGAATTGATGGAGCTTGAGGTTGAAGACGAAGATGGAGGGTGGCGCCATTTTTCAAATCTCTGAGCAAAGTTTGTTTTATTTTTAATGATAGGCATTCCCTTAACGACTGAACAAACTTGCCCTAGTGGCCTCCCATACGCCCTTAGTATCATCATGCCTCAAGTCTGGGGTTCGAATCCCCCTCGCCCCAGACTTTTTGATTCTTTTATTTTTCAAGGATTTACAACTTGTTTTGAAACATAACCAAATGAAGGCAAGTCACTATCACCACACGCGCGTTGGCTCAGTGGTGTTTGTTTTGAGTGTGTGGCCTAGAGGGCGTGGGTTCAAACCCTCCAAGGGCCAAAACTATTTTTTTTAACACACAATTTCTTTCATTTTCTCACAAACTTCACATATTTATTTAACCTATCAAATTAATTTATTTTCACTTCATTTTTCACACACTTATCATTTAATATACCTATTTTGTGAATAATCAAAAAAATCATAAAAATATTATGTATTTCTTGAATTTTAATTAGGTTTAAAATAGTATGTTTTAGGTGTTTTCTTAAATACTTTAATACATATTTTCACTTTGTTTTAACCTAAATCATTTTATAAATAAAGTTTATGATAAAACCCTAATTGTTTAGGTCTTAATTAAGTAAAAAATCTTTATTTTTTACTTTAATTAAGTTGACTTTTGTCAATTCTCAAAACTGTTTTCAATCTCCAAATAAATCAAATGATTAGGGTTTTCAAACAACAAAACCTTGTATCATTCAAAATCATTTTCAATTGCTTTTACACCAGTACTGTAAAGTACTGGGCCTCTAATAGAGTGTAAGTCCCAAAAACCTTCTCTTCTTAGCTTGTTTTCAAAACTGTATTTTCAAAATCTTCTTTCTGTTTTCAAAACATTCTTCTGGTATTTGAAGGGCATTATTCCCGGTGAAACTCTTCAGATACCTATGTGACCTTTGTCCATCTTCACTTCTTCTGTTTTCAAAAACCATTAACTGTTTATCCTATATATTCAACTGTTATCCATCAATTACTGGTAAAGCTCTGTACATACTTCTTCAATGGCCTCCACTCCATCCAGGTTAGGCTTTACAAGCTTTCAATTTACAGTCTTTATTTAAATTACTGTCAAATATAAACTGTGCATATATTAGTTTAGAACTACGTTTGAGTATAAACCTTAGGACAGTTAAACTATATATATATTATAGGAATATGACCTAGGATTGAGAATGTCTTCCCGGTGAAGGCTCTTTCCTAATTAGAGATCTGTAGTTCAAACCCCCAAGATGAATTATTCCCGGTGAAACATCTTGGTAAAAACCTTAGAATCCAAATAATAGGACACATCCACCCAAAGAGGAATTATTCCCGGTGAAACCTCTTACCCATTTGCTTAGAGCCAAAATAAGTTCAAAACTACATAAGCTTTCTCTTGTGCTATAACAAGGACCCTCGACTAGCCTCCTCTTGGGCTTTGTACAAGGACCCACAGGATTCTTAAAAGCATTTCCAGCTTCCTCTTGAGCTTGTATACAAGGACCCATCAGGTTTCTTATAAACATAGGAACAGGTCTTTAGTCACCTTTTAGCCTACCCTAGTGAGTTTCTTCCAATTTAAACCATGTTTGATCATCCTCAGCATTGAGTCAGCCTTCATCTTGGGCTTTAAACAAGAAGTCTCCACTAGATAATCTTTCTGCCACCCATTTTTCAATCATAAGATTCCCTGGAAAGGGTTAGCCTCCACACATTCCTTCATTTTAACAAAATCCCTGGAAAGGGTTAGCTTCCACACATTCCTTCATTTTAACAAAATCCCTGGAAAGGGTTAGCTTCCACACATTCCTTCATTTTAATAAAAACCCCTGGAAAGGGTTAGCCTCCAACATCTGTCTAAAATGTCAACCCCCTGGAAAGGGTTAGCCTCCAAAGTCAATTAATAAACAGTCAAAAAAATAAAGATTCATTTCTCTTAGGAGATAATTTCCCCAAAAGAGTCAAAACCCCTGGAAAGGGTCAGCCTCCAAAAGCATGATAAAAGTCAGTCTTTTAATAGACAAATTCACCAGCTGAGTCAAAATCCCTGGAAAGGGTTAGCTTCCAAAGAAAAACAGTCTTTTTAATCTCCAGTAGAGTTAAAACCAACAAAAACAGTTAGCCTCAACCTTGGGCTTCATACAAGGCACCAAACAATAAAACTCCCCTGTCAAGAGTCAGCCTCAACCTTGGGCATTGTACAAGGCAGATAATAGAGTCTCCCCAGTGAGTTCTTCATCATTCAGTAGCCACAACCTTGGGCTTTGTACAAGGCAGATAAACCATACTTTCATGTGTCAAAGATTCCTAACACTTAGGATCTTTCCCCATATAGTCATCCATACTCAATTCATTTATTTAAGAGTCCGCCACAACCTTGGGCTTTGTACAAGGCAGAAAATAATGTTTTCCCTAGCAACAGTCAGCCACAACCTTGGGCTTTGTACAAGGCACACAAAATAGAGTCATTCATCAACAGTCAGCCACAACCTTGGGCTTTGTACAAGGCACACAAAATAGAGTCATTCATCAACAGTCAGCCACAACCTTGGGCTTTGTACAAGGCACACAAAATAGAGTCATTCATCAACAGTCAGCCACAACCTTGGGCTTTGTACAAGGCACACAAAATAGAGTCATTCATCAACAGTCAGCCACAACCTTGGGCTTTGTACAAGGCACATAAATAGAGTCAGCCTCAATTCTGGGCTTTGTACAGAACACTAAAATACCCTGTAATTAATCCTCAATGGAGTCATCTCCCAGAGTCAATAATATTAATTAATCAATCAAAAAGCCTCAAGCTTGGGCCTCATACAAGCCAGATAAATTCAAATCTTTTATACAGTAGATAGACATAGCTTATCTCTATAGAGAGATATTTTTACTACTCTACCACATTCAAACAAACAAACATTTCAATTTCAATTTCAATCAAAGTCTCCCATTTAGGACTCTGAAAGACATGCTCTGGCACATCCCCAGACTTGTACACTTTCCCTAATTTGGACGAGCATCTTTCTTTCATTTAAGAGGCATCTGACTGGCATACTTGCACACACACAAGTAAGGTCCCCCTCTTGAATGAAATGAATTCAGTTATTCTGTCACTCTTTCAAAATGTTTGTGGTAGAATAGTACAAATACCTCTCTGTAGAGATGATTTCATGTCTCTTTACTGTAAACAGAGATTTAATTCCAAGCTTCAACCTTGAGCTTCAAGCAAGGCACCAAAAAAAACAATTATTTTCCCTAGTTAGTTCCCCGAACTACATTAAGCTCTGACTTCCACTAGGGATATGTAGGCATGAGGTTCACAAGGAATCTCAGCGAGCTAATAAAATACCAAAAATAGTCTGTCTGTCTGTCTGTCTTTTCAAATCAAATCAATTCCTTCTCCTAACACAAAGGAGAAACTTTCCCAATCATTAGCAGCAAACACAATCACAATGACACAGAGAAGGTTCCTGTAGAGTACTACAGATATGTAGGGTGTTTAAACACTTCCCTATGTATAACCGACCTCCCGGACTCCAGAATTTCTAGTCTAGGTGAAATCCCCACACTTAGCAAACTCCTAGGGTTTAGTTGAGATCTTTTTTCCCCTTTCCTACTCGTAGGACAAATAAGAAAGTTCGTGTGATATCGTAGGAAGAACTGAAACAAAATTCATCCCGCCACGGGCGCATTCTCCTTCCAAATTTCGCGTGAAGGGTCTAGCGTGCCGTCCTCCCAAGTGAAACGGGGAGGTAAAAGAAAACGACACCACAGAAAAATGGCGACTCTGCTGGGGATATAAGTGTTAAAAACCTTGGTTTTTCATCCAAACCAATGGTTGACCTTCTGCTGGTCCAGCCCCAATGAGGAATTAGGGATGCCAAATTCCCCCTCAAACAAGAGAGGTCCTGCCTAACCTCTGTGTCATTTCATGTGTTTGCTGCATTTATATTTGTTTATTTTGTTTATTCTGTATCGGGAAAGGGCTTGATTCCCCCTTGTGGTGAGAAATCCTATACCCGGATTTGAGTGCAACATAAGATAGGATGGAGGATGTCTTCCCGGTGAAGGCCCTCTAATCTTGGTTTCCAAGTCTACTCTTGGGATTTGCCTGGCTGGTTGTGATTAACTGCGCCACTGCATTCCGAGACTGATTTGTACCAGGAGGACCTAGAAACACATTAACCCCACTTAAAGCCTTTTTTTTAGGACGTAGAGCGGTGATTACGGAAGTAATTGTCACGCAGATACTACACTCAGAGAAAACTCTCTTATAGATACCAATCAACGTATCTTTAAGGTTGAGCAAAAACTCTGAGATCCCTAGAACCCGTTCTACAGGTACAAAAATCCTTAACCTTAGTTTACCATTGGGGCGGAGATTGCGTTTGGACTTCATGACCACTATACCCTTCAACGCCATGTTTGTTTAAAACTCTTGTGTGTGCATTCATGCATTCATGCATCATTCATTAATAAACAACTAAAACAAAAAGAGTCTTTTTTCGAGTCGTTTTTCAAGGAAACTAAATAACGAACGTTTTGGACTTCAGAGAAAGAGAGAAACGGAGAAAGGACTTAAGGATCTATATTATGGATTACGGAAGAAAGAGAGCTAGGAAATACACCTTCAAGATTCCCCAGGTCGAGGAACTGGGAAAGCTCGGAAAATTGGTGGTCAACCCCCAGGCTTTCAAGGAGAAGTATGGAAAACTTCTGCCTTTGCTCAATACCAACATGGTGGAAGGGATCCTTCCCACCTTGGTACAGTTTTACGATCCAACGTATCACTGCTTCACCTTTCCAGATTATCAGCTCATGCCTACGTTAGAGGAGTACTCTCGTCTGATTGAAATACCCGTGTACGCGCAAGATCCGTACTCCGGTTTGGAAAAGAATCCTGACGACATTATCATTGCTGCAACTACTCCTTTGAACGTAGTCGACATCAGAACTCATATGGTGAGTAGAGGAGGAATTCAAGGATTGCCCTCCAAATTCCTGTTTGATCAAGCTCGGTACTTCGTCAGCATCCAAGATATGAGCGCATTTGAGGAAGTCTTGGCTTTGCTTATCTACGGATTATTTTTGTTTCCTAACATTAACGATTTCGTCGACATCAACGCAATTAAGATCTTCTTAATTGGAAATCCAGTTCCAACCTTGCTTGCGGATGCTTATCACTCTGTGCATTCAAGAAACCTGCAGCGAGGAGGATTAATCACATGCTGCGTATCGTTGTTATACGAATGGTTCGTTTCACACCTGCCAAAGTCTAGCACTTTCTGGAACATGAGGGATGGCCTTTACTGGTCACAGAAAATCATATCTCTCACCCATACAGACATTGATTGGTGTAGTCCTGACAACGACGAAACCAAGATCATCTTCAGTTGCGGAAGTTTCCCCAACGTACCCCTTATTGGAACTAAGGGAGGAATCAGTTACAATCCAGCTTTAGCCCGTCGTCAATACGGCTATCCCATGAAAAACATTCCAAGTAACATCCAATTGGAAGGTCTGTTCTTCAAGAACATCGACGATCATGGCAACATGCTGAAGAAGGAAATTGTCCAAGCCTGGCGTCTTGTTCACAGCAAAGGGAGAAGATTGTTAGGAAAACATCTTTGCATCTCCCTGGATCCTTACCTTCAATGGGTACGCGTCAGAGCATTCAAGCTCAGGATGCCATATCAACGTCAAGAACCTATTCCCCTAAGGGAACCAATCTACCTTTTCTCCACCGACGTTGAAAAACTGCAAGCGGCATTAAACAAGGTATGCCAAGAAAGGAATGCTTGGAGGAACAAGTATCGAATCGTCAACACAGAAAACGTTGAGATTCATAACATCCTAAGAAGGAAGGATGAGTTACTTGAAGTGCTTGATCGACAAGTGACACAAACGTCACTTTCTCATCATATCCCTCCTGCTTCCTGGATCATCGATCAGCTCACGTCAGAGAACGCTCAGCTCAAGAAACAGAAGAAGATGTTAGAACGTGAAGTCGGCTCATCATCAAAGTTTTAGAGTCCTTTCTCTCAGTTTCTCTGTATTTCCATTTTCAAAGTGTGTAAAAACGGCGTTTTCGCTTAATTAATAAAAGTTTGATGTTTCATAACGTAATTATGGTGTTTCCTTGAAAAATATTAACTTAATCGCATATCATACATCGCTTTAGTCGTACGCACTGACACGAGAATTGTCGCGGATCTAATAGTCACTTTCCTTTCTCGAGAAAGAGAGGAGGAGAAGGAGGTGAACCAAGACTTTCAAGCTGTCTCATCCATACAACACTCGTTCAAGTCGCAAGAAAAGAATGGAAGACTTTGAGCAAGAGAATGAAGAACTCAGGGAAGAGATTAATACTCTCAAAGGTACTGTTGAAAGACTCAATAGTATGGTAGAAGCCCTGGTAGTTGCGCAGAATCGACCAACGCCAGAAGAACCACAAAGGACTGTGGTTTCCGAGATTGTTTCTACTCCTGTTCCTCAATATACCATGCCGCCTGATCGACCTTGGGGCATGCCGTATAACTTTACTCCAGAAGGGTACATACCTCCAGCTTCTGAAGCTCCAAAAGTCACCATGGATATGCGTCCACCGGAGGGTTACAAACCTCTGGAAATTGAAGTTCCAAGAGCAACGGCAATGGGTTTCGCACAACAGAATGCTGAGATACCGAGATCTGCTGTCATGGCTTCTCCACAGCCCATTATGCATACTTTTCCCCCGCAGGGCGGACAAGTATATCATCACGCTCCCAGTGAGGACGCTGGCGTGTATGAAAGATTGGACGAGTTCCAAGAACAGTTTCTGCAAATGCAGAAGGAACTCAAGACTCTCCGAGGACAAGATCTATTTGGGAAGAATGCTGCAGACCTCTGTCTGGTTCCAAATGTTAAGATTCCTCACAAGTTCAAAGTACCAGAATTCGAGAAGTACAAAGGGAATTCATGCCCACAAAGTCATCTCGTAATGTACGCTCGAAGAATGTCAACTCAGACTGATAATCAACAATTGCTCATTCATTATTTTCAAGACAGCCTGACTGGTGCTGCACTCAAATGGTACATGAACTTGGACAGTTCAGAGATTCGTACTTTTCGAGACCTCGGAGAGGCCTTCGTCAAACAGTATAAGTACAATCTGGATATGGCTCCCGACAGAGATCAACTCCGGGCCATGACTCAAAAGGATAGAGAAAGCTTCAAGGAATACGCTCAGAGATGGCGTGAAGTTGCTGCTCAAATTTGTCCACCACTTGAAGAGAAAGAAATGACAAAAATCTATCTCAAAACTTTGAGTCCATTTTACTACGGACGAATGGTTGCAAGTGCACCAAGTGACTTTACCGAGATGGTAAACATGGGTGTGCGTTTAGAAGAAGCAGTTCGAGAAGGACGCTTGAACAAAGAACCAGAATCTTCTGTTGGTCCAAGGAAATATGGAAATTCTTTCCAGAAGAAAAAGG